>NC_090439.1:155171471-155351471 GCF_031143425.1 Pleurodeles waltl
ATTCCTAAATCTCTGTTTCCCTGCGCACCGCGTCTCCCCCTCGCTGCCCGTTTCCCGACGCCGCGTCCCGTAGCTCCGCCCCCCTCGCACCCCATTGGCCGCCCCGCTCCCACCTCCAGCTGCTCCTCCCTCCCTCTCCCACTCATATGGAGGCCGCGCAGCGGTAGAGAGAGCGACCTCTGACCCTGTTTACCAGGCAGGTCGCTCCCCTCACCGCCACGCAGCCCCTGTGAGACCGCTGACCGCTGCTTTATTCCTGTTTCCTTTTGCTGCCTTGTACTGCTCCCCTCACCTTTTTCTGCCCAGTTTGTGGTCCTAAATCTCTGTTTCCCTGCGCACCGCGTCTCCCCCTCGCCGCGTTTCCCGCTGCCGCGTCCTGTAGCTCCACCCCCCTCGCACCCCATTGGGCCGCCCGCTCCCACCTCCCAGCTGCTCCTCCCTCCCTCTCCCACTCATATGGAGGCCGCGCAGCGGTAGAGAGAGCGACCTCTGACCTGTTTACCAGGCAGGTCGCTCCCCTCACCGCCACGCAGCCCCTGTGAGACCGCTGACCGCTGCTTTATTCCTGTTTCCTTTTGCTACCTTGTACTGCTCCCCTCACCTTTTTCTGCCCAGTTTGTGGTCCTAAATCTCTGTTTCCTGCGCACCGCGTCTCCCCCTCGCCGCCCGTTTCCCACCGCCGCGTCCCGTAGCTCCACCCCCCTCGCACCCCATTGGCCGCCCCGCTCCCCCCTCCCAGCTGCTCCTCCCTCCCTCTCCCACTCATATGGAGGCCGCGCAGCGGTAGAGAGAGCGACCTCTGACCCTGTTTACCAGGCAGGTCGTTCCCCTCACCGCCACGCAGCCCCTGTGAGACCGCTGACCGCTGCTTTATTCCTGTTTCCTTTTGCTGCCTTGTACTGCTCCCCTCACCTTTTTCTGCCTAGTTTGTGGTCCTAAATCTCTGTTTCCCTGCGCACCGCGTCTCCCCCTCGCCGCCCGTTCCCGCCGCCGCGTCCTGTAGCTCCGCCCCCCTCGCACCCCATTGGCCGCCCGCTCCCACCTCCCAGCTGCTCCTCCCTCCCTCTCCCACTCATATGGAGGCCGCGCAGCGGTAGAGAGAGTGACCTCTGACCCTGTTTACCAGGTAGGTCGCTCCCCTCACCGCCACGCAGCCCCTGTGAGACCGATGACCGCTGCTTTATTCCTGTTTCCTTTTGCTGCCTTGTACTGCTCCCCTCACCTTTTTCTGCCCAGTTTGTGGTCCTAAATCTCTGTTTCCCTGCGCACCGCGTCTCCCCCTCGCCGCCCGTTTCCCGCCGCCGCGTCCCGTAGCTCCGGCCCCCCTCGCACCCCATTGGCCGCCCCGCTCCCACCTCCCAGCTGCTCCTCCCTCCCTCGCCCACTCATATGGAGGCTGCGCAGCGGTAGAGAGAGTGACCTCTGACCCTGTTTACCAGGCAGGTCGCTCCCCTCACCGCCACGCAGCCTCTGTGAGACCGCTGACCGCTGCTTTATTCCGGTTTCCTTTTGCTGCCTTGTACTGCTCCCCTCACCTTTTTCTGCCCAGTTTGTGGTCCTAAATCTCTGTTTCCTGCGCACCGCGTCTCCCCCTCGCCGCCCGTTTCCCGCTGCCGCGTCCTGTAGCTCCACCCCCCTCGCACCCCCATTGGCCGCCCCCGCTCCCACCTCCCAGCTGCTCCTCCCTCCCTCTCCCACTCATATGGAGGCCGCGCAGCGGAAGAGAGAGCGACCTCTGACCCCGTTTACCAGGCAGGTCGCTCCCCTCACCGCCACGCAGCCCCTGTGAGACTGCTGACCGCTGCTTTATTCCTGTTTCCTTTTGCTGCCTTGTACTGCTCCCCTCACCTTTTTCTGCCCAGTTTGTGGTCCTAATCTCTGTTTCCCTGCGCACTGTGTCTCCCCCTCGCCGTCCGTTTCCCGCCGCCGCGTCCCGTAGCTCTGCCCCCCTCGCACACCCATTGGCCGCCCCGCTCCCACCTCCCAGCTGCTCCTCCATCCCTCTCCCACTCATATGGAGGCCACGCAGCAGTAGAGAGAGCGACCTCTGACGCTGTTTACCAGGCAGGTCGCTCCCCTCACCACCACGCAGCCCCCTGTGAGACCGCTGACCCGCTGCTTTATTCCTGTTTCCTTTTGCTGCCTTGTACTGCTCCCCTCACCTTTATCTGCCCAGTTTGTGGTCCTAAATCTGTTTCCCTTCGCACCGCGTCTCCCCCTTGCCGCCCGTTTCCCGCCGCCGCGTCCCGTAGCTCCGCCCCCCTCGCATCCCATTGGCCGCCCCGCTCCCAGCTGCTCCTCCCTCCCTCTCCCACTCATATGGAGGCCACGCAGCGGTAGAGAGAGCGACCTCTGACCCTGTTTACCAGGCAGGTCGCTCCCCTCACCGCCACGCAGCCCCTGTGAGACCGCTGACCGCTGCTTTATTCCTGTTTCCTTTTTTCTGCCTTGTACTGCTCCCCCTCACCTTTTTCTGCCCAGTTTGTGATCCTAAATCTCTGTTTCCCTGCGCACCGCGTCTCCCCCTCGCCGCCCGTTTTCCGCCGCCGTGTCCCGTAGCTCCGCCCCCCTCGCACCCCATTGGCCGCCCCGCTCCCCACCTCCCAGCTGCTCCTCCCTCCCTCGCCCACTCATATGGAGGCCGCGCAACGGTAGAGAGAGCGACCTCTGACCCTGTTTACCAGGCAGGTCGCTCCCCTCACCGCCACGCAGCCCCTGTGAGACCGCTGACCGCTGCTTATTGTGGTTTCCTTTTGCTGGCCTTGTACTGCTCCCACTCACCTTTTTCTGCCCAGTTTGTGGTCCTAATCTCTGTTTCCCTGCGCACCGCGTCTCCCCCTCGCCGCCCGTTTCCCGCCACCGCGTCCCGTAGCTCCGCCCCTCCCGCACACCCATTGCCCGCCCCCGCTCCCACCTCCCAGCTGCTCCTCCCTCCCTCTCCCACTCATATGGAGGCCGCGCAGCGGTAGAGGAGAGCGACCTCTGACCCTGTTTACCAGGTAGGTCGCTCCCCTCACCGCCACGCAGCCCCTGTGAGACCGCTGACCGCTGCTTTATTCCTGTTTCCTTTTGCTGCCTTGTACTGCTCCCCTGACCTTTTTCTGCCCAGTTTGTGGTCCTAAATCTCTGTTTCCCTGCGCACCGCGTCTCCCCCTCGCCACCCCGTTTCCCGCCGCCACGTACCGTAGCTCCGCCCCCCTCGCACCCCATTGGCCGCCCCGCTCCCAGCTGCTCCTCCTCCCTCTCCCACTCATATGGAGGCCGCGCAGCGGTAAGAGAGAGCGACCTCTGACCCTGTTTACCAGGGAGTTCGCTCCCCTCACCGCCACGCAGCCCCTGTGAGACCGCTGACCGCTGCTTTATTCCTGTTTCCTTTTGATGCCTTGTACTGCTCCCCTCACCTTTTTCTGCCCAGTTTGTGGTCCTAAATCTCTGTTTCCCTGCGCACCGCGTCTCCCCCCTCGCCGCCCGTTTCCCGCCGCCGCGTCCCGTAGCTCCGCCCCCCTCCGCCCCCCATTGGCCGCCCCACTCCCACCTCCCAGCTGCTTCTCCCTCCCTCTCCCACTCATATGGATGCCGCGCAGCGGTAGAGAGAGCGACCTCTGACCCTGTTTACCAGGCAGGTCGCTCCCCTCACCGCCACGCAGCCCCTGTGAGACCGCTGACCGCTGCTTTATTCCTGTTTCCTTTTGCTGCCTTGTACTGCTCATCTCACCTTTTTCTGCCCAGTTTGTGGTCCTAAATCTTTGTTTCCCTGCGCACCGCGTCTCCCCCTCGTCGCCCGTTTCCCGCCGCCGCGTCCCGTAGCTCCGCCCCCCTCGCACCCCATTGGCCGCCCCGCTCCCACCTCCCAGCTGCTCCTCCCTCCCTCTCCCACTCATATGGAGGCCGCGCAGCGGTAGAGAGAGCGACCTCTGACCCTGTTTACCAGGGAATTCGCTTCCCTCACCGCCACGCAGCCCCTGTGAGACCGCTGACCGCTGCTTTATTCCTGTTTCCTTTTGATGCCTTGTACTGCTCCCCTCACCTTTTTCTGCCCAGTTTGTGGTCCTAAATCTCTGTTTCCCTGCGCACCGCGTCTCCCCCTCGCCACCCGTTTCCCGCCGCCGCGTCCCGTAGCTCCGCCCCCCTCGCACCCCATTGGCCGCCCGCTCCCATCTCCCAGCTGCTCCTCCCTCCCTCTCCCACTCATATGGAGGCCGCGCAGCAGTAGAGAGAGCGACCTCTGACCCTGTTTACGAGGCAGGTCACTCCCCTCACCGCCACGCAGCCCCTGTGAGACCGCTGACCGCTGCTTTATTCCTGTTTCCTTTTGCTGCCTTGTACTGCTCCCCTCACCTTTTTCTGCCCAGTTTGTGGTCCTAAATCTCTGTTTCCCTGCGCACCGCGTCTCCCCCTCGCCGCCCGTTTCCCGCCGCCGCGTCCCGTAGCTCCGCCCCCCTCCGCCCCCCATTGGCCGCCCCACTCCCACCTCCCAGCTGCTCCTCCCTCCCTCTCCCACTCATATGGAGGCCGCGCAGCGGTAGAGAGAGCGACCTCTGACCCTGTTTACCAGGCAGGTCGCTCCCCTCACCGCCACGCAGCCCCTGTGAGACCGCTGACCGCTGCTTTATTCCTGTTTCCTTTTGCTGCCTTGTACTGCTCATCTCACCTTTTTCTGCCCAGTTTGTGGTCCTAAATCTCTGTTTCCCTGCGCACCGCGTCTCCCCCTCGTCTCCCGTTTCCCGCCGCCGCGTCCAGTAGCTCCGCCCCCCTCGCACCCCATTGGCCGCACCGCTCCCACCTCCCAGCTGCTCCTCCCTCCCTCTCCCACTCATATGGAGGCCGCGCAGCGGTAGAGAGAGCGACCTCTGACCCTGTTTACCAGGCAGGTCGCTCCCCTCACCGCCACGCAGCCCCTGTGAGACCGCTGACCGCTGCTTTATTCCTGTTTCCTTTTGCTGCCTTGTACTGCTCCCCTCACCTTTTTCTGCCCAGTTTGTGGTCCTAAATCTCTGTTTCCCTGCGCACCGCGTCTCCCCCCTCGCCGCCCGTTTCCCGCTGCTGCGTCCTGTAGCTCCACCCCCCTCGCACCCCATTGGCCGCCCGCTCCCACCTCCCAGCTGCTCCTCCCTCCCTCTCCCACTCATATGGAGGCCGCGCAGCGGTAGAGAGAGCGACCTCTGACCCCGTTTACCAGGCAGGTCGTTCCCCTCACCGCCACGCAGCCCCTGTGAGACCGCTGACCGCTGCTTTATTCCTGTTTCCTTTTGCTGCCTTGTACTGCTCCCCTCACCTTTTTCTGCCTAGTTTGTGGTCCTAAATCTCTGTTTCCCTGCGCACCACGTCTCCCCCTCGCCGCCCGTTTCCCGCCGCTGCGTCCTGTAGCTCCGCCCCCCTCGCACCCCATTGGCCGCCCGCCTCCCACCTGCTCCTCCCTCCCTCTCCCACTCATATGGAGGCCGCGCAGCGTTAGAGAGAGCGACCTCTGACCCTGTTTACCAGGCAGGTCGCTCCCCTCACCGCCACGCAGCCCCTGTGAGACCGCTGACCGCTGCTTTATTGCTGTTTCCTTTGCTGCCTTGTACTGCTCCCCTCACCTTTTTCTGCCCAGTTTGTGGTCCTAAATCTCTGTTTCCCTGCGCACCGCGTCTCCCCCTCGCCGCCCGTTTCCCGCCGCCGCGTCCCGTAGCTCCGCCCCCCTCGCACCCCATTGGCCGCCCCGCTCCCACCTCCCAGCTGCTCCTCCCTCCCTCTCCCACTCATATGGAGGCCGCGCAGCGGTAGAGAGCGACCTCTGACCCTGTTTACCAGGCAGGTCCGCTCCCCTCACCGCCACGCAGCCCCTGTGAGACCGCTGACCGCTGCTTTATTCCTCTTTCCTTTTGCTGCCTTGTACTGCTCCCCCTCACCTTTTTCTGCCCAGTTTGTGGTCCTAAATCTCTGGTCTGGTCTAACTTCGTCCTGCGCACCGCGTCTCCCCCTCGCCGCCCGTTTCCGCCGCCGCGTCCCGTAGCTCCGCCCCCCTCGGACCCCATTGGCCGCCCCGCTCCCACCTCCCAGCTGCTCCTCCCTCCCTCTCCCACTCATATGGAGGGCGCGCAGCGGTAGAGAGAGCGACCTCTGACCCTGTTTACCAGGCAGGTCGCTCCCCTCACCGCCACGCAGCCCCTGTGAGACCGCTGACCGCTGCTTTATTCCTGTTTCCTTTTGCTGCCTTGTACTGCTCCCCTCACCTTTTTCTGCCCAGTTTGTGGTCCTAAATCTGTTTCCCTGCGCACCGCGTCTCCCCCTCGCCGCCCGTTTCCCGCCGCCGCGTCCCGTAGCTCCGCCCCCCTCGCACCCCATTGGCCGCCCCGTTCCCACCTCCCAGATGCTCCTCCCTCCCTCTCCCACTCATATGGAGGCCGCGCAGCGGTAGAGAGAGCGACCTCTGACCCTGTTTACCAGGCAGGTCGCTCCCCTCACCGCCACGCAGCCCCTGTGAGACCGCTGACCGCTGCTTTATTCCGGATTCCTTTTGCTGCCTTGTACTGCTCCCCTCACCTTTTTCTGCCCAGTTTGTGGTCCTAAATCTCTGTTTCCCTGCGCACCGCGTCTCCCCTCGCCGCCCGTTTCCCGCCGCCGCATCCCGTAGCTCCGCCCCCCTCGCACCCCATTGGCCGCCCCGCTCCCAGCTGCTCCTCCCTCCCTCTCCCACTCATATGGAGGCTGCGCAGCGGTAGAGAGAGCGACCTCTGACCCCGTTTACCAGGCAGGTCGCTCCCCTCACCGCCACGCAGCCCCTGTGAGACCGCTGACCGCTGCTTTATTCCTGTTTCCTTTTGCTGCCTTGTACTGCTCCCCTGACCTTTTTCTGCCCAGTTTGTGGTCCTAAATCTCTGTTTCCCTGCGCACCGTGTCTCCCCCTCGCCACCCCGTTTCCCGCCGCCGCGTCCCGTAGCTCCGCCCCCCTCGCACCCCATTGGCCGCCCCGCTCCCACCTCCTAGCTGCTCCTCCCTCCCTCTCCCACTCATATGGAGGCCGCGCAGCGGTAGAGAGAGCGACTTCTGACCCTGTTTACCAGGCAGGTCGCTCCCCTCACCGCCACGCAGCCCCTGTGAGACCGCTGACCGCTGCTTTATTCCTGTTTCCTTTTCCTGCCTTGTACTGCTCCCCTCACCTTTTTCTGCCCAGTTTGTGGTCCTAAATCTGTTTCCCTGCGCACCGCGTCTCCCCCTCGCCGCCCGTTTCCCGCCGCCGCGTCCTGTCGCTCCGCCCCCCCTCGCACCCCATTGGCCGCCCCGCTCCCAGCTGCTCCTCCCTCCCTCTCCCACTCATATGGAGGCCGCGCAGCGGTAGAGAGAGCCACCTCTGACCCTGTTTACCAGGCAGGTCGCTCCCCTCACCGCCACGCAGCCCCTGTGAGACCGCTGACCGCTGCTTTAATTCCTGTTTCCTTTTGCTGCCTTGTACTGCTCCCCTCACCTTTTCTGCCCAGTTTGTGGTCCTAAATCTCTGTTTCCCTGCGCACCGCGTCTCCCCCTCGCTGCCCGTTTCCCGCTGCCGCGTCCCGTAGCTCCACCCCCCTCGCACCCCATTGGCCGCCCCGCTCCCACCTCCCAGCTGCTCCTCCCTCCCTCTCCCACTCATATGGAGGCCACGCAGCGGTAGAGAGAGCGACCTCTGACCCCGTTTACCAGGCAGGTCGCTCCCCTCACCGCCACGCAGCCCCTGTGAGACCGCTGACCGCTGCTTTATTCCTGTTTCCTTTTGCTGCCTTGTACTGCTCCCCTGACCTTTTTCTGCCCAGTTTGTGGTCCTAAATCTCTGTTTCCCTGCGCACCGTGTCTCCCCCCTCGCCGCCCGTTTCCCGCCGCCGCGTCCCGTAGCTCCGCCCCCCTCGCACCCCATTGGCCGCCCCGCTCCCACCTCCCAGCTGCTCCTCCCTCCCTCTCCCACTCATATGGAGGCCGCGCAGCGGTAGAGAGAGCGACTTCTGACCCTGTTTACCAGGCAGGTCGCTCCCCTCACTGCCACGCAGCCCCTGTGAGACCGCTGACCGCTGCTTTATTCCTGTTTCCTTTTCCTGCCTTGTACTGCTCCCCTCACCTTTTTCTGCCCAGTTTGTGGTCCTAAATCTGTTTCCCTGCGCACCGCGTCTCCCCCTCGCCGCCCGTTTCCCGCCGCCGCGTCCTGTCGCTCCGCCCCCCCTCGCACCCCATTGGCCGCCCCGCTCCCAGCTGCTCCTCCCTCCCTCTCCCACTCATATGGAGGCCGCGCAGCGGTAGAGTTAGCCACCTCTGACCCTGTTTACCAGGCAGGTCGCTCCCCTCACCGCCACGCAGCCCCTGTGAGACCGCTGACCGCTGCTTTATTCCTGTTTGCTTTTGCTGCCTTGTAGTGGTCCCCTCACCTTTTTCTGCCCAGTTTGTGGTCCTAAATCTCTGTTTCCCTGCGCACCGCGTCTCCCCCTCGCCGCCCGTTTCCCGCCGCCGCGTCCCGTAGCCCCGCTCCCACCTCCCAGCTGCTCCTCCCTCCCTCTCCCACTCATATGGAGGCCGCGCAGCGGTAGAGAGAGCGACCTCTGACCCTGTTTACAAGGTAGGTCGCTCCCCTCACCGCCACGCAGCCCCTGTGAGACCGCTGACCGCTGCTTTATTCCGGTTTCCTTTTGCTGCCTTGTACTGCTCCCCCTCACCTTTTTCTGCCAGTTTGTGGTCCTAAATCTCTGTTTCCCAGCGCACCGCATCTCCCCCTCGCGCCCGTTTCCCGCCGCCGCGTACCGTAGCTCCGCCCCCCTCGCACCCCATTGGCCGCCCGCTCCCACCTCCCAGCTGCTCTCCCTCCCTCTCCCACTCATATGGAGGCCGCACAGCGGTAGAGAGAGCGACCTCTGACCCTGTTTACCAGGCAGGTCGCTCCCCTCACCGCCACGCAGCCCCTGTGAGACCGCTGACCGCTGCTTTATTCTGGTTTCCTTTTGCTGCCTTGTACTGCTCCCCTCACCTTTTTCTGCCCAGTTTGTGGTCCTAAATCTCTGTTTCCCTGCGCACCGCGTCTCCCCCTCGCCACCCCGTTTTCCGCCGCCGCGTCCCGTAGCTCCGCCCCCCTCGCACCCCATTGGCCGCACTGCTCCCACCTCCCAGCTGCTCCTCCCTCCCTCTCCCACTCATATGGAGGCCGCGCAGCGGTAGAGAGAGCGACCTCTGACCCTGTTTACCAGGCAGGTCACTCCCCTCACCGCCACGCAGCCCCTGTGAGACCGCTGACCGCTGCTTTATTCCTCTTTCCTTTTACTGCCTTGTACTGCTCCCCTCACCTTTTTCTGCCCAGTTTGTGGTCCTAAATCTCTATTTCCCTGCGCACCGCGTCTCCCCCTCGCCGCCCGTTTCCCGGCGCAGCGTCACGTAGGTCCTCCCCCCTCGCACCCCATTGGCCGCCCCGCTCCCACCTCCCAGCTGCTTCTCCCTCCCTCTCCCACTCATATGGAGGCAGCGCAGCGGTAGAGAGAGCGACCTCTGACCCTGTTTACCAGGCAGGTCACTCCCCTCACCGCCACGCAGCCCCTGTGAGACCGCTGACCGCTGCTTTATTCCTCTTTCCTTTTGCTGCCTTGTACTGCTCATCTCACCTTTTTCTGCCCAGTTTGTAGTCCTAAATCTCTGTTTCCCTGCGTACCGCGTCTCCCCCTCGCCGCCCGTTTCCCGCTGCCGCGTCCTGTAGCTCCACCCCCCTCGCACCCCATTGGCGCCCCACTCCCACCTCCCAGCTGCTCCTCCCACCCTCTCCCACTCATATGGAGGCCGCGCAGCGGTAGAGAGAGCGACCTCTGACCCCCGTTTACCAGGCAGGTCGCTCCCCTCACCGCCACGCAGCCCCTGTGAGACCGCTGACCGCTGCTTTATTCCTGTTTCCTTTTGCTGCCTTGTACTGCTCCCCTGACCTTTTTCTGCCCAGTTTGTGGTCCTAAATCTCTGTTTCCCTGCGCACCGTGTCTCCCCCTCGCCACCCGTTTTCCGCCGCCGCGTCCCGTAGCTCCGCCCCCCTCGCACCCCATTGGCCGCCCCGCTTCCACCTCCCAGCTGCTCCTCCCTCCCTCTCCCACTCATATGGAGGCCGCGCAGCGGTAGAGAGAGCGACCTCTGACCCTGTTTACGAGGCAGGTCACTCCCCTCACCGCCACACAGCCCCTGTGAGACCGCTGACCGCTGCTTTATTCCTCTTTCCTTTTACTGCCTTGTACTGCTCCCCTCACTTTTTTCGGCCCAGTTTGTGGTCCTAAATCTCTGTTTCCCTGCGCACCGCGTCTCCCCCTCGCCGCCCGTTTCCCGCCGCCGCATCCCGTAGGTCCTCCCCCCCTCGCACCCCATTGGCCGCCCCGCTCCCACCTCCCAGCTGCTCCTCCCTCCCTCTCCCACTCATATGGAGGCCGCGCAGCGGTAGAGAGAGCGACCTCTGACCCTGTTTACCAGGCAGGTCGCTCCCCTCACCGCCACGCAGCCCCTGTGAGACCGCTGACCGCTGCTTTATTCCTGTTTCCTTTTGCTGCCTTGTACTGCTCATCTCACCTTTTTCTGCCCAGTTTGTGGTCCTAAATCTCTGTTTCCCTGCGCACCGCGTCTCCCCCTCGCCGCCCGTTTCCCGCCGCCGCGTCCCGTAGCTCCGCCCCCCTCGCACCCCATTAGCCGCCCCGCTCCCACCTCCCAGCTGCTCCTCCCTCCCTCTCCCACTCATATGGAGGCCGCGCAGCGGTAGAGAGAGCGACCTCTGACCCTGTTTACCAGGCAGGTCGCTCCCCTCACCGCCACGCAGCCCCTGTGAGACCGCTGACCGCTGATTTATTCCTGTTTCCTTTTGCTGCCTTGTACTGCTCCCCTCACCTTTTTCTGCCCAGTTTTGTGGTCCTAAATCTCTGTTTCCCTGCGCACCGCGTCTCCCCCTCCCCGCCCGTTCCCCCGCTGCCGCGTCCCGTAGCTCCACCCCCCCTCGCACCCCATTGGCCGCCCCGCTCCCACCTCCCAGCTGCTCCTCCCTCCCTCTCCCACTCATATGGAGGCCGCGCAGCGGTAGAGAGAGCGAGCTCTGACCCCGTTTACCAGGCAGGTCGCTCCCCTCACCGCCACGCAGCCCCTGTGAGACCGCTGACCGCTGCTTTATTCCTGTTTCCTTTTGCTGCCTTGTACTGCTCCCCTGACCTTTTTCTGCCCAGTTTGTGGTCCTAAATCTCTGTTTCCCTGCGCACCGTGTCTCCCCCTCGCCACCTGTTTCCCGCCGCCGCGTCCCGTAGCTCCGCCCCCCTCGCACCCCATTGGCCGCCGCGCTCCCACCTCCCAGCTGCTCCTCCCTCCCTCTCCCACTCATATGGAGGCCGCGCAGCGGTAGAGAGAGCGACCTCTGACCCTGTTTACCAGGCAGGTCGATCCCCTCACCGCCACGCAGCCCCTGTGAGACCGCTGACCGCTGCTTTATTCCCGTTTCCTTTTGCTGCCTTGTACTGCTCCCCTCACCTTTTTCTGCCCAGTTTGTGGTCCTAAATCTGTTTCCCTGCGCACCGCGTCTCCCCCTCGCCGCTCCGTTTCCCGCCGCCGCGTCCCGTAGCTCCGCCCCCCTCGCACCCCATTGGCTGCCCCGCTCCCAGCTGCTCCTCCCTCCCTCTCCCACTCATATGGAGGCCGCGCAGCGGTAGAGAGAGCGACCACTGACCCTGTTTACCAGGCAGGTCACTCCCCTCACCGCCACGCAGCCCCTGTGAGACCGCTGACCGCTGCATTATTCCTGTTTCCTTTTGCTGCCTTGTCCTGCTCATCTCACCTTTTTCTGCCCAGTTTGTGGTCCTAAATCTCTGTTTCCCTGCGCACCGCGTCTCCCCCTCGCCGCCCGTTTCCCGCCGCCGCGTCCCGTAGCTCTGCCCCCCTCGGACCCCATTGGCCGCCCCGCTCCCACCTCCCAGCTGCTCCTCCCTCCCTCTCCCACTCATATGGAGGCCGCGCAGCGGTAGAGAGAGCGACCTCTGACCCTGTTTACCAGGCAGGTCGCTCCCCCTCACCGCCACGCAGCCCCTGTGAGACCGCTGACCGCTGCTTTATTCCTGTTTCCTTTTGCTGCCTTGTACTGCTCCCCTCACCTTTTTCTGCCCAGTTTGTGGTCCTAAATCTCTGTTTCCCTGCGCACCGCGTCTCCCCCTCGCCGCCCGTTTCCCGCCGCCGCGTCCCGTAGCTCCGCCCCCCTCGCACCCCATTGGCCGCCCCGTTCCCACCTCCCAGCTGCTCCTCCCTCCCTCACTCATATGGAGGCCGCGCAGCGGTAGAGAGAGCGACCTCTGACCCTGTTTACCAGGCAGGTCGCTCCCCTCACCGCCACGCAGCCCCTGTGAGACCGCTGACCGCTGCTTTATTCCTGTTTCCTTTTGCTGCCTTGTACTGCTCCCCTCACCTTTTTCTGCCCAGTTTGTGGTCCTAAATCTCTGTTTCCCTGCGCACCGCGTCTCCCCCTCGCCGCCCGTTTTCCCGCTGCCGCGTCCTGTAGCTCCACCCCCCCTCGCACCCCATTGGCCGCCCCGCTCCCACCTCCCAGCTGCTCCTCCCCTCCCTCTCCCACTCATATGGAGGCCGCGCAGCTGTAGAGAGAGCGACCTCTGACCCCGTTTACCAGGCAGGTCGCTCCCCTCACCGCCACGCAGCCCCTGTGAGACCGCTGACCGCTGCTTTATTCCTGTTTCCTTTTGCTGCCTTGTACTGCTCCCCTGACCTTTTTCTGCCCAGTTTGTGGTCCTAAATCTCTGTTTCCCTGCGCACCGTGTCTCCCCCTCGCCACCCGTTTCCCGCTGCCGCGTCCCGTAGCTCCGCCCCCCTCGCACCCCATTGGCCGCCCCGCTCCCACCTCCCAGCTGCTCCTCCCTCCCTCTCCCACTCATATGGAGGCCGCGCAGCGGTAGAGAGAGAGACCTCTGACCCTGTTTACCAGGCAGGTCGCTCCCCTCACCGCCACGCAGCCCCTGTGAGACCGCTGACCGCTGCTTTATTCCTGTTTCCTTTTGCTGCCTTGTACTGCTCCCCTCACCTTTTTCTTCCCAGTTTGTGGTCCTAAATCTCTGTTTCCCTGCGCACCGCATCTCCCCCTCGCCACCCGTTTCCTGCCGCTGCGTCCCGTAGCTCCGCCCCCCTCGCACCCCATTGGCCGCCCCGTTCCCACCTCCCAGCTGCTCCTCCCTCCCTCTCCCACTCATATGGAGGCCGCGCAGCGGTAGAGAGAGCGACCTCTGACCCTGTTTACCAGGCAGGTCACTCCCCTCACCGCCACGCAGCCCCTGTGAGACCGCTGACCGCTGCTTTATTCCTCTTTCCTTTTGCTGCCTTGTACTGCTCATCTCACCTTTTTCTGCCCAGTTTGTGGTCCTAAATCTCTGTTTCCCTGCGCACTGCGTCTCCCCCTCGCCACCCGTTTCCCGCCGCTGCGTACTGTAGCTCCGCCCCCCTCACACCCCATTGGCCGCCCGCTCCCATCTCCCAGCTGCTCCTCCCTCCCTCTCCCACTCATATGGAGGCCCCGCAGCGGTAGAGAGAGCGACCTCTGACCCTGTTTACCAGGCAGGTCACTCCCCTCACCGCCACGCAGCCCCTGTGAGACCGCTGACCGCTGCTTTATTCCTGTTTCCTTTTGCTGCCTTGTACTGCTCTCCTCACCTTTTTCTGCCCAGTTTGTGGTCCTAAATCTCTGTTTCCCTGCGCACCGCGTCTCCCCCTCGCCGCCCGTTTCCCGCTGCCGCGTCCCGTAGCTCCGCCCCCCTCCGCCCCCCTCGGACGCCCCGCTCCCACCTCCCAGCTGCTCCTCCCTCCCTCTCCCACTCATATGGAGGCCGCGCAGCGGTAGAGAGAGCGACCTCTGACCCTGTTTACCAGGCAGGTCGCTCCCCTCACCGCCACGCAGCCCCTGTGAGACCACTTACCGCTGCTTTATTCCTGTTTCCTTTTGCTGCCTTGTACTGCGCCCCTCACCTTTTTCTGCCCAGTTTGTGGTCCTAAATTTCTGTTTCCCTGCGCACTGCGTCTCCCCCCTCGCCGCCCGTTTCCCGCTGCCGCGTCCCGTAGCTCCGCCCCCCTAGCACCCCATTGGCCGCCCCGCTCCCACCTCCCAACTGCTCCTCCCTCCCTCTCCCACTCATATGGAGGCCGCGCAGCGGTAGAGAGAGCGACCTCTGACCCTGTTTACCAGGCAGGTCGCTCCCCTCACCGCCATGCAGCCCCTGTGAGACCGCTGACCGCTGCTTTATTCCTGTTTCCTTTTGCTGCCTTGTACTGCTCCCCTCACCTTTTTCTGCCCAGTTTGTGGTCCTAAATCTCTGTTTCCCTGCGCACCGCGTCTCCCCCTCGCTGGCCGTTTCCCGCTGCCGCGTCCCATAGCTCCACCCCCCTCGCACCCCATTGGCCGCCCCGCTCCCACCTCCAAGCTGCTCCTCCCTCCCTCTCCCACTCATATGGAGGCCGCGCAGCGGCAGAGAGAGCGACCTCTGACCCCGTTTACCAGGCAGGTCGCTCCCCTCACCGCCACGCAGCCCCTGTGAGACCGCTGACCGCTGCTTTATTCCTGTTTCCTTTTGCTGCCTTGTACTGCTCCCCTGACCTTTTTCTGCCCAGTTTGTGGTCCTAAATCTCTGTTTCCCTGCGCACCGTGTCTCCCCCTCGCCGCCCGTTTCCCGCCACCCGCGTCCCGTAGCTCCGCCCCCCTCGCACCCCATTGGCCGCCCCGCTCCCACCTGCTCCTCCCTCCCTCTCCCACTCATATGGAGGCCGCGCAGCGGTAGAGAGAGCGACCTCTGACCCTGTTTACCAGGCAGGTCGCTCCCCTCACCGCCACGCAGCCCCTGTGAGACCGCTGACCGCTGCTTTATTCCTGTTTCGTTTTGCTGCCTTGTAGTGCTCCCCTCACCTTTTTCTGCCCAGTTTGTGGTCCTAAATCTCTGTTTCCCTGCGCACCGCGTCTCCCCCTCGCCGCCCGTTTCCCCGCCGCTGCGTCCCGTAGCTCCACCCCCCTCGCACCCCATTGGCCGCCCCGCTCCCACCTCCCAGCTGCTCCTCCCTCCCTCTCCCACTCATATGGAGGCCGCGCAGCGGTAGAGAGAGCGACCTCTGACCCTGTTTACCAGGCAGGTTGTTCCCCTCACCGCCACGCAGCCCCTGTGAGACCGCTGACTGCTGCTTTATTCCTGTTTCCTTTTGCTGCCTTGTACTGCTCCCCTCACCTTTTTCTGCCCAGTTTGTGGTCCTAAATCTCTGTTTCCCTGCGCACCGCGTCTCCCCCTCGCCGCCCGTTTCCTGCCACTGCGTCCCGTAGCTCCGCCCCCCTCGCACCCCATTGGCCGCCCCGCTCTCACCTCCCAGCTGCTCCTCCCTCTCTCTCCCACTCATATGGAGGCCGTGCAGCGGTAGAGAGAGCGACCTCTGACCCTGTTTACCAGGCAGGTCGCTCCCCTCACCGCCACGCAGCCCCTGTGAGACCGCTGACCGCTGCTTTATTGCTGTTTCTTTTTGCTGCCTTGTACTGCTCACCTCACCTTTTTCTGCCCAGTTTGTGGTCCTAAATCTCTGTTTCCCTGCGCACCGCATCTCCCCCTCGCCGCCCGTTTCCCGCCGCCGCGTCCTGTAGCCCCGCTCCCACCTCCCAGCTGCTCCTCCCTCCCTCTCCCACTCATATGGAGGCCGCGCAGCGGTAGAGAGAGCGACCTCTGACCCTGTTTACCAGGCAGGTCGCTCCCCTCACCGCCACGCAGCCCCTGTGAGACCGCTGACCGCTGCTTTATTCCTGTTTCGTTTTGCTGCCTTGTAGTGCTCCCCTCACCTTTTTCTGCCCAGTTTGTGGTCCTAAATCTCTGTTTCCCTGCGCACCGCGTCTCCCCCTCGCCGCCCGTTTCCCCGCCGCTGCGTCCCGTAGCTCCACCCCCCTCGCACCCCATTGGCCGCCCCGCTCCCACCTCCCAGCTGCTCCTCCCTCCCTCTCCCACTCATATGGAGGCCGCGCAGCGGTAGAGAGAGCGACCTCTGACCCTGTTTACCAGGCAGGTTGTTCCCCTCACCGCCACGCAGCCCCTGTGAGACCGCTGACTGCTGCTTTATTCCTGTTTCCTTTTGCTGCCTTGTACTGCTCCCCTCACCTTTTTCTGCCCAGTTTGTGGTCCTAAATCTGTTTCCCTGCGCACCGCGTCTCCCCCTCGCCGCCCGTTTCCTGCCACTGCGTCCCGTAGCTCCGCCCCCTCGCACCCCATTGGCCGCCCCGCTCTCACCTCCCAGCTGCTCCTCCCTCTCTCTCCCACTCATATGGAGGCCGTGCAGCGGTAGAGAGAGCGACCTCTGACCCTGTTTACCAGGCAGGTCGCTCCCCTCACCGCCACGCAGCCCCTGTGAGACCGCTGACCGCTGCTTTATTGCTGTTTCTTTTTGCTGCCTTGTACTGCTCACCTCACCTTTTTCTGCCCAGTTTGTGGTCCTAAATCTCTGTTTCCCTGCGCACCGCATCTCCCCCTCGCCGCCCGTTTCCCGCCGCCGCGTCCTGTAGCCCCGCTCCCACCTCCCAGCTGCTCCTCCCTCCCTCTCCCACTCATATGGAGGCCGCGCAGCGGTAGAGAGAGCGACCTCTGACCCTGTTTACCAGGTAGGTCGCTCCCCTCACCGCCACGCAGCCCCTGTGAGACCGCTGACCGCTGCTTTATTCCTGTTTCCTTTTGCTGCCTTGTACTGCTCCCCTCACCTTTTTCTGCCCAGTTTGTGGTCCTAAATCTCTGTTTCCCTGCGCACCGCGTCTCCCCCTCGCCGCCCGTTTCCCGCTGCCGCGTCCCGTAGCTCCGCCCCCCTCGCACCCCATTGGCCGCCCCGTTCCCACCTCCCAGCTGCTCCTCCCTCCCTCTCCCACTCATATGGAGGCCGCGCAGCGGTAGAGAGAGCGACCTCTGACCCTGTTTACCAGGCAGGTCACTCCCCTCACCGCCACGCAGCCCCTGTGAGACCGCTGACCGCTGCTTTATTCCTGTTTCCTTTTGCTGCCTTGTACTGCTCTCCTCACCTTTTTCTGCCCAGTTTGTGGTCCTAAATCTCTTTTTCCCTGCGCACCGCGTCTCCCCCTCGCCGCCCGTTTCCCGCTGCCGCGTCCCGTAGCTCCGCCCCCCTCCGCCCCCCTCGGACCCCATTGGCTGCCCCGCTCCCACCTCCCAGCTGCTCCTCCCTCCCTCTCCCACTCATATGGAGGCCGCGCAGCGGTAGAGAGAGCGACCTCTGACCCTGTTTACCAGGCAGGTCGCTCACCTCACCGCCACGCAGCCCCTGTGAGACCGCTGACCGCTGCTTTATTCCTGTTTCCTTTTGCTGCCTTGTACTGCGCCCCTCACCTTTTTCTGCCCAGTTTGTGGTCCTAAATTTCTGTTTCCCTGCGCACTGCGTCTCCCCCTCGCCGCCCGTTTCCCGCTGCCGCGTCCCGTAGCTCCGCCCCCCTAGCACCCCATTGGCCGCCCCGCTCCCACCTCCCAACTGCTCCTCCCTCCCTCTCCCACTCATATGGAGGCCGCGCAGCGGTAGAGAGAGCGACCTCTGACCCTGTTTACCAGGCAGGTCGCTCCCCTCACCGCCATGCAGCCCCTGTGAGACCGCTGACCGCTGCTTTATTCCTGTTTCCTTTTGCTGCCTTGTACTGCTCCCCTCACCTTTTTCTGCCCAGTTTGTGGTCCTAAATCTCTGTTTCCCTGCGCACCGCGTCTCCCCCTCGCTGGCCGTTTCCCGCTGCCGCGTCCCATAGCTCCACCCCCCTCGCACCCCATTGGCCACCCCGCTCCCACCTCCAAGCTGCTCCTCCCTCCCTCTCCCACTCATATGGAGGCCGCGCAGCGGCAGAGAGAGCGACCTCTGACCCCGTTTACCAGGCAGGACGCTCCCCTCACCGCCACGCAGCCCCTGTGAGACCGCTGACCGCTGCTTTATTCCTGTTTCCTTTTGCTGCCTTGTACTGCTCCCCTGACCTTTTTCTGCCCAGTTTGTGGTCCTAAATCTCTGTTTCCCTGCGCACCGTGTCTCCCCCTCGCCGCCCGTTTCCCGCCGCCGCGTCCCGTAGCTCCGCCCCCCTCGCACCCCATTGGCCGCCCCGCTCCCACCTGCTCCTCCCTCCCTCTCCCACTCATATGGAGGCCGCGCAGCGGTAGAGAGAGCGACCTCTGACCCTGTTTACCAGGCAGGTCGCTCCCCTCACCGCCACGCAGCCCCTGTGAGACCGCTGACCGCTGCTTTATTCCTGTTTCGTTTTGCTGCCTTGTAGTGCTCCCCTCACCTTTTTCTGCCCAGTTTGTGGTCCTAAATCTCTGTTTCCCTGCGCACCGCGTCTCCCCCTCGCCGCCCGTTTCCCCGCCGCTGCGTCCCGTAGCTCCACCCCCCTCGCACCCCATTGGCCGCCCCGCTCCCACCTCCCAGCTGCTCCTCCCTCCCTCTCCCACTCATATGGAGGCCGCGCAGCGGTAGAGAGAGCGACCTCTGACCCTGTTTACCAGGCAGGTTGTTCCCCTCACCGCCACGCAGCCCCTGAGAGACCGCTGACTGCTGGTTTATTCCTGTTTCCTTTTGCTGCCTTGTACTGCTCCCCTCACCTTTTTCTGCCCAGTTTGTGGTCCTAAATCTCTGTTTCCCTGCGCACCGCGTCTCCCCCTCGCCGCCCGTTTCCTGCCACTGCGTCCCGTAGCTCCGCCCCCTCGCACCCCATTGGCCGCCCCGCTCTCACCTCCCAGCTGCTCCTCCCTCTCTCTCCCACTCATATGGAGGCCGTGCAGCGGTAGAGAGAGCGACCTCTGACCCTGTTTACCAGGCAGGTCGCTCCCCTCACCGCCACGCAGCCCCTGTGAGACCGCTGACCGCTGCTTTATTGCTGTTTCCTTTTGCTGCCTTGTACTGCTCACCTCACCTTTTTCTGCCCAGTTTGTGGTCCTAAATCTCTGTTTCCCTGCGCACCGCGTCTCCCCCTCGCCGCCCGTTTCCCGCCGCCGCGTCCCGTAGCCCCGCTCCCACCTCCCAGCTGCTCCTCCCTCCCTCTCCCACTCATATGGAGGCCGCGCAGCGGTAGAGAGAGCGACCTCTGACCCTGTTTACCAGGTAGGTCGCTCCCCTCACCGCCACGCAGCCCCTGTGAGACCGCTGACCGCTGCTTTATTGCTGTTTCCTTTTGCTGCCTTGTACTGCTCACCTCACCTTTTTCTGCCCAGTTTGTGGTCCTAAATCTCTGTTTCCCTGCGCACCGCGTCTCCCCCTCGCCGCCCGTTTCCCGCCGCCGCGTCCCGTAGCCCCGCTCCCACCTCCCAGCTGCTCCTCCCTCCCTCTCCCACTCATATGGAGGCCGCGCAGCGGTAGAGAGAGCGACCTCTGACCCTGTTTACCAGGTAGGTCGCTCCCCTCACCGCCACGCAGCCCCTGTGAGACCGCTGACCGCTGCTTTATTCCTGTTTCCTTTTGCTGCCTTGTACTGCTCCCCTCACCTTTTTCTGCCCAGTTTGTGGTCCTAAATCTCTGTTTCCCTGCGCACCGCGTCTCCCCCTCGCCGCCCGTTTCCCGCTGCCGCGTCCCGTAGCTCCGCCCCCCTCGCACCCCATTGGCCGCCCCGTTCCCACCTCCCAGCTGCTCCTCCCTCCCTCTCCCACTCATATGGAGGCCGCGCAGCGGTAGAGAGAGCGACCTCTGACCCTGTTTACCAGGCAGGTCGCTCCCCTCACCGCCACGCAGCCCCTGTGAGACCGCTGACCGCTGCTTCATTCCGGTTTCCTTTTGCTGCCTTGTATTGCTCCCCTCACCTTTTTCTGCCCAGTTTATGGTCCTAAATCTCTGTTTCCCTGCGCACCGCGTCTCCCCCTCGCCGCCCGTTTCCCGCCGCCGCGTCCCGTAGCTCCACCCCCCTCGCACCCCATTGGCTGCCCCGCTCCCACCTCCCAGCTGCTCCTCCCTCCCTCTCCCACTCATATGGAGGCCGCGCAGCGGTAGAGAGAGCGACCTCTGACCCCGTTTACCAGGCAGGTCGCTCCCCTCACCGCCACGCAGCCCCTGTGAGACCGCTGCTTTATTCCTGTTTCCTTTTGCTGCCTTGTACTGCTCCCCTCACCTTTTTCTGCCCAGTTTGTGGTCCTAAATCTCTGTTTCCCTGCGCACTGCGTCTCCCCCTCGCCGCCCGTTTCCCGCCGCCGCGTCCCGTAGCCCCGCTCCCACCTGCTCCTCCCTCCCTCTCCCACTCATATGGAGGCCGCGCAGCGGTAGAGAGAGCGACCTCTGACCCTGTTTACCAGGTAGGTCGCTCCCCTCAGCGCCACGCAGCCCCTGTGATACCGCTGACCGCTGCTTTATTCCGGTTTCCTTTTGCTGCCTTGTACTGCTCCCCTCACCTTTTTCTGCCCAGTTTGTGGTCCTAAATCTGTTTCCCTGCGCACCGCGTCTCCCCCTCGCGCCCGTTTCCCGCCACCGCGTACCGTAGCTCCGCCCCCCTCGCACCCCATTGGCCGCTCCTCCCTCCCTCCCTCTCCCACTCATATGGAGGCCGCGCAGCGGTAGAGAGAGCGACCTCTGACCCTGTTTACCAGGCAGGTCGCTCCCCTCCCCGCCACGCAGCCCCTGTGAGACCGCTGCTTTATTCCTGTTTCCTTTTGCTGCCTTGTACTGCTCCCCTCACCTTTTTCTGCCCAGTTTGTGGTCCTAAATCTCTGTTTCCCTGCGCACCGCGTCTCCCCCTCGCCGCCCGTTTCCCGCCACCGCGTCCTGTAGCTCCGCCCCCCTCGCACCCCATTGGCCGCCCACTCCCACCTCCCAGCTGCTCCACCCTCCCTCTCCCACTCATATGGAGGCCGCGCAGCGGTAGAGAGAGCGACCTCTGACCCTGTTTACCAGGCAGGTCGCTCCCCTCACCGCCACGCAGCCCCTGTGAGACCGCTGCTTTATTGCTGTTTCCTTTTGCTGCCTTGTACTGCTCCCCTCACCTTTTTCTGCCCAGTTTGTGGTCCTAAATCTCTGTTTCCCTGCGCACCGCGTCTCCCCCTCGCCACCCCGTTTCCCGCCGCCGCGTCCCGTAGCTCCACCCCCCTCGCACCCCATTGGCCGCCCCGCTCCCAGCTGCTCCTCCCTCCCTCTCCCACTCCCACTCATATGGAGGCCGTGCAGCGGTAGAGAGAGTGACCTCTGACCCCGTTTACCAGGCACGTCGCTCCCCTCACCGCCACGCAGCCCCTGTGAGACCACTGACCGCTGCTTTATTGCTGTTTCCTTTTGCTGCCTTGTACTGCTCCCCTCACCTTTTTCTGCCCAGTTTGTGGTCCTAAATCTCTGTTTCCCTGCGCACCGCGTCTCTCCCTCGCCGCCCGTTTCCCGCCGCCGCGTCCCGTAGCTCTGCCCCCCTCGCATCCCATTGGCCGCCCGCTCCCACCTCCCAGCTGCTCCTCCCTCCCTCTCCCACTCATATGGAGGCTGCGCAGCACCCGCGTGCCGAAGGTGCGCCTAAGGCAAGCCCGTCTGCGCCTGGCCCGCGCCCAGTGCCAGACCCCCTGGCCCCCGCAGAGGCCAGCCCACCGCAAGACCTACAACGCCGCCACTCTCATCGCAATCAACACCGGCCGGATCCCCGGCTGCTGCAGAGCCACCCCTAGACGCACCCACGTGCCCTTCACCTGCCAATCCTGCATTCAGACACGGACCGCACCCGCCAAGCCAAGCACCAGCAGCAACCACCTGAAGTGCATCCTGCTCAACACCCGCTCTATCCACAGACACGCCATGGAACTCTGGAACCTGCTCGACACCACATCGCCAGACGTCGCCTTCCTCACAGAAATCTGGATGAACGCCTCCTCAGCGCCCGCCATCGCCATCCCGGATGGATACAAGATCACCCGGAGGGACCGCGTCAACCAGACAGGAGGAGGCATCGCCATCGTCCACAAGAACACCATCCGCATCACGACCAACTCCGACGACACCCTCACAGCCGCCGAACATCTCCACTTCCAGATATACACCGACCCCAAGACCACACTCAGAGGCACCCTCATCTACAGACCCCCAGGACCCCGCACACAATTCAGCGAAGACATCGCAGACTTCATCAGCCCACACGCCCTCCGGTCCGCTGACTACATCCTCCTAGGGGACCTCAACTTCCACCTGGAGAACAACAATGACAACACCACCACCACCACCACCACCACCCTGCTGGACAACCTCGCCAACCTCGGACTCAAGCAACTGGTGAACACCCCCACCTACTACGCCGGACACACGCTTGACCCAGTCTTCTCATCCAGCAAGTACATCTCCTTCAGCCACTCCACCGGACTCCACTGGACAGACCACAGTTGCGTCCACTTCAGCTTCAGAAGAACCACGACTCACCACCACCCACAACAGGCTCCCCGCAGGAGCTGGAACAAGATCACCACCGACCAGCTCTCCACATCACTGAGCCAGAACCCTCCCGCCAGCTCAGCGGACCCCAACCAAGCAGCCAACAACCTCACACAGTGGATCACCAACTGCGCTGACAACCTCGCACCTCTGAAAACCCATCCCACCAGGCCCAACAGCAAGAAAGCCTCCTGGTTCAACAACGACCTCAAGAACTCCAAGAAGAACTGCCGCACCCTCGAGAAAGCCTGGCGAAAAAACCCGACCACAGACAACATGACCGCCCTCAAGCACGCCTCCCGCAAACACCACCAGCTGATCCACACCACCAAGAAGACAGCATTCAAAGAACGACTAGACAACAACGCACACAACAGCAAGGAACTCTTCAGCATCGTCAAAGAGCTTTCCAACCCCAGCGCCGGAAACAACGACATCACTCCCTCACAAGACCTCTGCGACTCACTCGCCTCGTTCTTTCACCGCAAGATCGCCGACATACACAACAGCTTTGGCGCACAGACTACGCACCCAACCACCAAACCGACGCCCCCCAACACCACCCTCCGCGCCTGGACCCCGGTCAGCACCGAAGACACCATCCAGATGATGAACACCATCCATTCCAGTTCTCCAACCGACCCATGCCCCCACCACGTCTTCAACAAAGCCGACTCAGTCATCGCACCCCATCTCCAGGACATCATCAACTGCTCCTTCAACACCGCCACCTTCCCGGAGAGCTGGAAACATGCCGAACTCAGCGCCCTCCTGAAGAAACCATCAGCAGACCCCACCGACCTCAAGAACTACCGCCCCATCTCGCTCCCCCTGTTTCCTGCCAAAGTCATCGAGAAGACCGTCAACAGACAGCTAGCCGCCTTCCTCGAGACTAATGGATCCCTCGACCACTCGCAGTCCGGCTTCCGAGCCAACCACAGCACCGAGACCGCCCTCATCGCAGCCACTGACGACATCCGAGCCCTGCTCGACAATGGGGAGACAGCAGCCCTCATCCTCCTGGACCTCTCCGCAGCGTTCAACACTGTCTGCCACCGCACCCTAGTGCAGCGCCTCAGCAACATCGGAATCCAAGAGAAGGCACTAGAGTGGATCATCTCGTTCCTCGCCGGAAGAACCCAGAGAGTCCGCCTCCCCCCGTTCAGATCCGAGGCCACCGAAGTCAGCTGCAACATACCACAAGGATCATCACTCAGCCCCACCCTCTTCAACGTCTACATGAGCCCCCTCGCAGCCATTGCACGCCAACACAACCTCAACATCATCTCCTACGCCGACGATACCCAGCTGATCCTCTCCCTCACCAACGACCCAGCCACCGCCAGAACCAACCTGCACGAAGGGATGAAAGACGTAGCCGAGTGGATGATGAACAGCCGCCTGAAACTGAACTCAGACAAGACGGAAGTCCTCATCCTTGGATCATCACCCTCTGCCTGGGACGACTCCTGGTGGCCCCCTGCCCTGGGCAGCGCACCCAAACCAACGGACCACGCACGCAACCTGGGCTTCATCCTGGACTCCTCCCTCTCGATGACCAGACAAGTCAACGCCGTATCATCATCATGCTTCAACATCCTACGCATGCTCCGAAAGATCTTCCGATGGATCCCCAACGAAACCAGGAAGACGGTCACCCAGGCACTCATCACCAGCCGACTGGACTACGGTAACACCCTCTACACCGGAACCACGGCCAAACTACAGAAAAGACTCCAACGCATCCAGAACGCCTCCGCACGCCTCATCCTTGACATCCCCCGTCACAGCCACATCTCCGGACACCTGAGAGACTTGCACTGGCTCCCCGTCAGCAAGAGAATCACGTTCCGTCTCCTCACCCACGCACACAAGGCCCTCCACGACCTGGGCCCCAGGTACCTCAACAACCGCCTGACCTTCCACACTCCCACCCGCCAGCTACGATCGACCAGCCACGCCCTCGCCGCCGTGCCACGCATTAGAAAAGCCACCATGGGAGGAAGATCCTTTTCCTACCTGGCAGCCAAGACTTGGAACTCCCTCCCCATCCACCTCCGCCTGACCCAAGACCACCTCTCCTTCAGGAAGCAACTCAAGACCTGGCTGTTCGAGCAGTAGCGGTCCCCCCTCACCCAGCACCTTGAGACCCTCCGGGTGAGTAGCACGCTATACAAATTTCTTGATTGATTGACGTAATATCTCAATGTTATTATTCAATCTCTGCACCCCTGACAAGAGGTGTTAATCACGCTTGGCACTAAGATCCCTCTTTTCGGCCATACATTTTCACACTGAATTGGAGTATCCTCACACAAGAAGGCGGCCGAATTATGCAATAGTAAGACTAACACAGTTTAGATAGAAATGAGGATACCAAGAGGAGACATGCCTACTTTAGGCCAATAGAAATCGGATACAGTCAGACATAGAAATGCCAACCATACTTTAAACACAACACTATCTCCTATATCTGTGTAATATACTGGAATAGACCACTGCCAATTGGGCTACTTAGGTTACTTGGGCTGACACTTAATGCGCTATCATAATGAATATAACAAACAGCTAGGCTGTAGCACTTGTGTCCTTATCTTATCACTTGTGGGCTCCACACTCACAGCCCCAACATACAGTGAACAAAGACTACTGTACATACGTTATATTAGTTTGATCTTTATAACCAACATATGCCACCTACAAGAGCGCTAAGAAGTGCTGCCCCATAAATTGATCTTTCTGTAAGTAGAGCAGGTGAGAGCAATTACGAGACAGCCTGGTGAAATAAGCTACCAATTTGTCCAAAATAATTTAGTCAGACTGGTATTATCCATCTTGGATTTCTGTATTTTTTCATCGTTTTTCTATTTCACAGTTTTTTCCATTTAGTTTTATTCCCAATGGCAGATAATCCTGCACTCTGGAGTTACCAACATGCTATCAGTAATTCGGGATGTGTGATTATTGATGAGGTTGTCCCTCTGCTACTAACTAGGAGCTCCTAAGTGTTCTTTCCATTTTAACAAATGCTGCTATTAGACAGTGTCAGTCTTTTCTGCTCAGACATGCCACTGATTATGCAAAGTGGCCAAATAGGCAAAAGCAATCTACTACCTTTTCTTTGGTAAGCAGTTAAATACGTTTGGTAAGTATTTAATGTTTTGCTAACTGCTGTCCCAGTTACAGTACTCCCAATGGCAGCCAATGTAAGAGTAACACTCCGGTGCGTCTATAAGATTTACAAAATAGCATCAACTGCTGACTAATGTAATAAGAATGCATGAACTGAAAACGTATGTAGCTTTGGGTACAGTACATTTCTTTAGAGCGATAAAATACATCATAATTAAAATGATTTCCTTTGTGGTACAAATGAATTCCGCCATTGTGGCAGAGTCTACGGGCAGGAGCGTACAAACTAGGCTATCAGTGGGGGTGGAGGCATAGTTAGGGGTATTTGCATAAGGGTATAAGTAGAGTTAGGGGTACATGTAGTAGTGTAAAAGCAATTGTAGATGTTCAAGGTTATAGGAAGTTGTAGAGGTACGGGAAGATTCTTTATGCTAATCCTTCTCATCACATATTACTCCGGACTCACAAACAATCTCACTAAATCGGGACCTTTTGTGACCATACTTGGGTAAATGCCACATTATGATTTGAGAATCATACGTCTTTATAAAACATTTGAATTTAGAAGTGATTTTTGAAGAAGCTTCTTTCAGAAACACGGACTTTCATGAAAACGGGTAGTTATGCTACTCCATCGCCTTCGATTATTCAAGGACATCATTATCTAGATGTGGGTCTTCTGAAGCATCAACCCTCAGTTTCAATTCAGCTGTTACAACCATGAGTGTTTTTTGTCCATCCTTTCAGTTGTATCACTCTCCTGGTAGCAAACAACACTTTTTAAGGTACAGTTTTAACATACTGATTCAAACCTACGTAAAAAGAAAATAGAATATAGACTTGATTTACACTGAATTTACGCAAGTGGTCGCCATGTTAGTGTTGTTTTAAATATCTTGTTCACTTATTTAGGCCATTGTTAGTAATTTCCTATGCCACCACCAAGACACAAAAAGGAATCCAAGTGCTTCTTAAGGCATAAAGTAATACAAATGGGAAAAACATTTTTTACAATAATAAATGAACCGACAGAGGGAGGGAAAGGAAATGAAATCAGTGGCATTAATATACAGAACAGACTGAATCCGTAATCCGTTTAAACAAACATACATAGTTCCAAGCATAACCTTTGTCAAAATGTTCTGAAGAACTACTAAGTTAGGTGAGGGGGAAAACAATGTGGAAACAGAACATACAGTCTTAGTAGTTGACTGGTAGGAGCTAAATTAACAGGTACAAATCATGGTTGGAAGTGACAATTGAAAACAAAAGATTTATGATCTTTTCTGAATACAGAGTAAGATGAGTAGGCAGAAAATATTAGAGGTATTGTGGTCTAAATTTTGGTTGCTCTCCATGAAAGATTAGAATATGGTGCTCATTAAAAAAAAAGAAAAATGGTGGTCAACCAGCCTGCTGGAGGCCCTTGCTTCTGCCTGCCCAGCCAAGAACAGCTATGATAATTATAGACCCTTACCATGAAGGTTAGGATCATTTTAGTAAAAATGATCCTTCTGCATTAGTAGACCAAAACAGTAAATATGGCCAGCTGTCATGTCATGGCTTGTGGCTACATTGTTTTTGTTGTGCAGGAACAAAGCTCCATATGTGTATTGGAAACCCTACCCTAATACAACAGACCTTCTTAACATATTGACCCCGCACACCGTAGATTTCGATTGGCGGAGCAAGTGAGTCTCCATCATCAGAACCCCGAGTCACACTTTCTAGAAGGGGATTTAAGAAGGATGTCTCACAGAGATCTGACCAATTACTCTAGTCAACAGGCATATTCTCTTGACAAGACCAAAGTTCCATATTCTGTCTCCTACCGTTTTACTTTCTCTCTCCTTCAAGTTCCATTGAAGCAAACAAAGACACCTCAGAACCCAACAGCCTCTCCCACAGTTCTGACCATTCAAAACTACACCTGCAATGTGCCTTGGCATGTAAATTGATTAATTCCACCGTTTACGTCCAACACTTATCTAATATATCCAAAAATTGTCATACCTAACACCCTCACTGATGCTCTGGTAATTGATGGCACTAGGGCATACAATCTATCTGACAATACTTTGCAGCTAACTGCTACCCCAAATCTGCTCCCCCATGGGAACAGTTTTATTCCACCTCTCTAATGGCATATCAGGATGTCTCCAACATACTCATTATCGTGAGCACAAAAATGTATTTGCATCCATTAACAAAGATTTCACACAACACAAAACTATTCCATTCGGCACTATGTTCATGGGTAATTCTAACAGAAAATATTTTTGCACGCTTGAGGACCAATGCTATTGTGTATATCAATCATGCCCATATGTTAAGAACTTTAGTAAATCAAAGTCACTCTTCTTCTCTATTGCACAGTGGAACCTCAAGTGAGTAACCTTTTTCCATCAAGGTCACCAAGACTTCAAAGGCCACTACTGAGGAAGACTTGATAACTGACATTCATGAAATAAAACAGATTGTGCATACTGACGTGTACATGGATACTAAAGTCAATGTTGTGATGAAATGAACACAAGTGCTCTGCTGTCTCATTGAAGTGGCCTTAGTCAAATAATATAGGCATCTATTATGATTTGCTTTTTCTTACCTGAACACAGCTTGGGGGAGAGGACAACCCTGAAGTTTCTCCCTCCCTTGGGCCGTTCAGGTAATTCAGATAAAATGCTGAAGGGCTGATGCACACCGACGTAGAGCTGAGCTATAGGATGATGTGCAGGCGGGGCTTCCTTTTCAAATTGTGCAGGTGAGGCCTTTAGTGTATCTTTCTTCACTCTGCCACCTCAAATTTGGGGGAGCTGAATGGATACCTAGATGGGGCGCTGGGATGGCTTTCACAAGTATCTTTGGCAAGAATACATTGCGGATTCCTGAGGGGCCTTTTTGGTATGAGGGATCTGAACACAGGAATATATTTTTAGGTTGAGCATAGCAGTGCGCAAGCGCTGCTTTTCTGACGTGTTGGTATGTATCTGGGCTTTTAACAACACCCACCTCACACCCATCACTAGCAATCATTTGTGGGCTTGCCCTTCAAAAATTCCTTGATGACATTGGTAAATGGTTTAAGTTTATCCCTCCTTGGGGGGGTTTTGTTACCGTCTTGGCCATCGCCCCTGTTACATGGCCAATTGCACTTTTTCCAATAAGTTTGACTGTGAGCAAACTTATTTTTCCTTTTGTGCGTCTCATCACGCTGATGCTCATGTCAGCCGTGACGTTGTGAATCAACTTGCTTATGTGAAACATTTATACTTTTTGCTTATGTGAAACTTTTATACTTTTCATTTTCAGTTTATGCAGCTAGAAAAGTCCAGTTAGGAGTTTACAATGCTAATAGCTCTAACTAGAGCAAATGGGAGACCCATTGCAATGCAAATTGCTTGTTGTAATTTGCTTCTGATGGGTGCAGTTTGCGTTGTGTTGGGTTTGTTTTCTATAAAGGTAGGAGGCAACTTGGAGGATTAACAGGTGGGGTGGTTGTAGATGGAATAACAATCACACGGTGAGGCTCTGATGAAGAAGATAAAGAGCTAGGGTTGTTAGGGAAATGTGGGCTGTTACAGAGTAAAGCTAAGGTGGCGATAAGACAATTAAGTGACAACTGAGGAGGATAAAATGACAGGGAGTGATCATTTAAAGATGTGCAGGCTTAAAGGCAGAGTAGCAATCATACTGGTATGTTACTTTTACTTTGAAAGCATTATAGCAGGGGCCATTACATTTCAGATGTTACACGAGGAGCATTTGCATCACTAAACTAAGTTCCCAGTCTTTTACTTTACAGGTTTTTACTTTGCATATACGTGAGTTGCGAGAGTCCTAACTTAAAAAAACAAATAGCTTAGCGATGGGTAATCTGTAAAGGGTTTAGATCAGTGGGTCTCAACCTGTGGTCCTGGGAACCCTAGGGGCCCATAAAGACCTCTCATTGGTCCACAACCTCTTAGAAAATAAAATAACATTAACAGATTAATAAAGTGTCTATAAGGTGATTAAATGTACAGTTGAAAATTTTTAAATGTAAGTGTAAAGGAATTTGAAATTGGAGGCTAAAAATTAAATTAGTATGCTCAGATTGGTTTGTGGGAGCAGAGCAGGTGCATCAAACTGAATACGGTATGGACTATGTGTGGCTTCAGTTGAATTTAGAAAGGCAGCCAAACTTCCTTTTAAAATGTATTCTTTTTATTTATATTTGTTTGCAAATTAAAGAAAATATGCTATTATTTACGTATGTGAATGCTTGTTTCTGCATTTTTAGCGCATTTTTTTGCATTTCAACTCATAATCAATGTTTATGCCGGGGTACTAGGGTTCCAGTAATGACTCAGTGGGGGGGTGGGTCATCAGATTCCAGTAATGATGAAGTGGAGGTCCAAAGAATTCAAAAGGTTGAGAATCACTGGTTTATAGGGCTCGGGATAGATAGAGTACAGGGGTAGTACAGTGTGTGTAGGGCTCAGGGATGGGTAGCTTACGGGGTAGTAAGGTGTATTGATGGGTAGTGTTTGGAGCTAGTAATTGGTCTACAGTATTTCTCACGCTGAGCCTTTAAAGCCAACATTTAATGACCTAAAACAAAAACTGCAAGCCAAACAACGTAGGTAGAATGTCCAAATTATTTAAAAGATACATTTCACTCTTACTTTAGGAAGACAAAGTTGCATGCAAACTTTATTGGGTTATTCGATACTTTCATGGTCCAGTGGCAATTAGTTGATTTTTCAAGCCCTGCAAAATAAGAAGTACTAACAAAAGTAAATAAATGTGAAAGATACTGACTGAAATAACCAATTACCACCAGATTCATGGGAAAAGGGGTAGTCAGTCAGTCAGACATTAATATGATATTTTGGATACAAGATCTATAATATTAAGAGCTAAAAACAAATCGTACACATTTTTAAATTAGGGTTAAAATCAATACAGATTGAAAAATTTCTTTAAAAAGAGGTTCCCAAATAGAAATCTTGGTCTGAACAGGAACAGCTGAAATGCATGACATTATATCAGTGTTTGTAGACAATATGGATTCAAAATATTTCATTAAAAACATTGTTTAAAAAACAAATGCTTTCCAATTTCAGCAAGTAAAAGATGTGCTTGAAACAGTAAAGTTGGAACTAATATGCATTTTTTTCTTACGTGTAAAATGGGCAAATACTTATTGACCCGATATTTTAGAACCTGTGGCTTTATCACCATCCCATTCCATGAGACTGCACAGATTACAACAGACACCTCTGTGATGCTGGTCTGCGTTTTACATCCCAGTCCCAAGATCTACACTAATACACATGCATGAATGTCAATTACTTCTCAAGTCCTTATTCTGGAGATCGTTACATGAGGACTTCCTTTGCATCGCACTTGGAGTGCCTTTACTTTGCAGTTAAGTTTGCAGGTATTACTTTAACCCTTATCTATCATTAATATTTAATTCAAATGCATATATTTTAATACTTAAAGTACCCATCTTTGAATCCTACAAACCTCGTATTACCCCATTCACTACTCATCCCTGAATCCTACAAACCTGTCGATATTTTACAAGTTAGTTGATCAATGAAAAGGTGCTGTTGCCTAGTGTCCTTGTTGTTTTCCTCCTAGTGAGTTGCCATAGGCTTGTGTGGCTCCTCAAATAGTATGTAATATGTGTGGTATGTATCTTAGTAATAGAAACCTTGCTGAGGTGTGGCACTTCTCTTGAACCATGCCTTCTATTGTCCAGAACAATTTCAGATTTTCTGACGTGCGCCCCCCCTCTGTCTCCTAATTTGTTTGTACCTAGGCGTCAACCACTCACTGGAGGTCTTGGATGGAATAGATGGAGGTAGAGGTAGGATCCTGCGAGTTTGGTCTCCTAGTAGTATGTTATCTTCATAGTTTTCCTAATAATTCAAACCTTTTTCTTTCGTGCTTTACTGCTTGTTCATAACTGGTCTGGCTATTGACCTTAACCTGATTTCTTCAATGACCTCATCTGCACGCCAAGCATTACTGGGGAGAGCATAGCTCATAACTTCCCTGTTAACAATGTACTACAGTCAATTCCAGCTCTATACTATTCTGCGTAAGGTTGGATTTAAGGGTTTAAAGAGCCACATTTATTCCTTTAGGAAGCGCTCTAGATCTTGCTGGGAGCTAGTACTACCACCTTCTCTAGCATTACGAGAGGCATTTCAAGTGTTGCAGGGAGAAAGATTACTTCTCCCTCTTACATAATAACCTTAATTTCTTGTATTCCTCAGTGGCAATCAGCTGGGGCTCTGTGGTTACCAACATCCAGGAAGGGAGCTTTTTGGTTTTGAGAAGGTTGGGAGGTGGGGGGGGGGAAGAGATGGCCCGGGTTGATATAAGGATTGCTAAAGAACAGCAGCCTAAAGTAACTCCTTGGACTATGATGCTGCCATTAATTGCATTTTCCATCCAAATGACGACTTGCACCTTTTTGAAAAAACCCTTATATGACAAATATTTTTTTTCTGTTGTTTACTGCCTTTCTCCATTACGTTCTTAGCAGATGCAGAAATTCACATTCTTCCTGTACTCTCCCACCCAGTTACACATAAGTCTTCTTGAGAAGCCAGTTCTACCGAGCATTTATGGCCAGCCTATGGTTCACTCCTGACAGAAGGAAGAGGAAGCAAATTTGCTCAAGCTATCTGCGCCCAATCTGCTGTGAGCTGCGGAGCTTTTGGTCTCATTTACTGGCTGCCCAGATAAGCAGTGCCAGTATCAGCAGTGGTGCTTCACTCCACCAGTACTTACAATTCAGGGTGAGCGAGAGCTGCTGCGGCTATGCCATTAAAGTCACTTCTACCTGATGGAGGTGCACAGCAACTCCCAAGCTCATTCATCCTCGTAGCAATCTTCTTGGTGGCTCCAAAGGCTGTGCCCCTTCCCTAACCTCACTTCCATATTCATCACTTCAGCATTCCTCTCTGGTATCTAGTTGGATATCATCACATCTGGCAGGGTGCCCTGGATCTCCCAACTCAAACATGCAGTGAACTACTGCATGGAGCCCTCCACTCTCCCTCAGCCAGCACAGAGGTCCATCTCGCAGGACCGACTCCCCCAGAGAGTTCTAGGTGGAGGAGGAAAGGAATGTACAACACTTCACACCCTATGTCCAGAGGAGGGGAGATAAAGTATGGATAAGCATCAGTCGGCTAACCATATTGGTCTATTCCTCCACCTTATAATGTGTTCAGACTGCAGAAGAATGACAACTATCTCCTATCTTCTACAACTCATCAACTGCTGCCTCGCCAGGGGTATTGAATGCAGTTACAACTCTGTTCTCAACCATCTGTGCATGACCCTCAAACGCAAATTGTTAGAAATGGGGTCTTTGCTTGGCAGTCAGTTTACTCCCTGTCCAAGCAAGGACTCTAGTCAGGGTACGTCACACACAATCAAAATTATCCTGTGCCCACCCTCTGGTAGCTTGGCACTGAGCAGTCAAGCTTAACTTAGAAGGCAATGTGTAAAGTATTTGTGCAATAAATCATACAATAACACTATATAGCACCACAAAAATACACCACACAGTGTTTAGAAAAATTTATAATATTTATCTGGATATTTGCAGGTCAAAGCGAAAAAAGATGCAATATGAAATTGTAGAGAGATCACTGAAAAGTGATATAAAGTGTCTTAAGTCTTTAAAAAGCAAACAAAGTCTCTTTCAAGCACAAAGTACCTGGTTTGAAGTGGAAAAAATCTCTGCAAAGGGCCGCAGAGGAGGAGATGTGTGGAAAAATGGTGTGTGCGTCAGTTTCGCCCCTTCACACTTGGACCTGCAGCGCTATTTTTCACACGGGGAAGACGTTGCGTCGATTTCTGGCGCGCGGACAGTCTCGTCTGTGGGTCGCAGAGTTTTCAGACGCCCTGGGGTCTGTGCGTGGATTCCTGGGCTTGTTGTCTGGATGTGCGTCGTTCCGGTGGGCTGTGCGTGGAATTTTCTCCCTCACGGCAGGCGTCGTGTCGATTTCCTCTCTGGAAGTCGGGCGGTGTTGTCCAGGCGGGCCATGCGTCGAAGTTTCGGTAGCACCGCAGGCGTCGTGTCCATCTTTTCAGTGCGGGTCGAGCGGCGTCTTTCCGGATTGGCGTGCAGTGAATTTTTCACCGCGGAGCAAACTGTGCGTCGAATTTTTCGCTGCACAAGGAGTCCAGTTGAAAGATGGAAGTCTTTATGGTCCTGAGACTTCAGGGAACAGGAGGCAAGCTCTATCCAAGCCCTTGGAGAGCACTTCTGCAGCAAGGCAAGAGTTCAGCAAGGCAGCAGGCCAACAGCAAGGCAGCAGTCCTTTGTAGAAAGCAGTCAGGTGAGTCCTTTGAGCAGCCAGGCAGTTCTTCTTGGCAGGATGCAGGTTCTGGTTCAGCTTTCTTCTCCAGAAAGTGTCTGAGGTGGTAGGGCAGAGGCCCTGTTTTATACCCAAATGTGCCTTTGAAGTGGGGGAGACTTCAAAGAGTGGCTTAGAAGTGCACCAGGTCCCCTTTCAGTTCAATCCTGTCTGCCAGGGTCCCAGTAGGGGGTGTGGCAGTCCTTTGTGTGAGGGCAGGCCCTCCACTCTCCAAACCCAGGAAGACCCATTCAAAATGCAGATGTATGCAAGTGAGGCTGAGTACCCTGTGTTTGGGGTGTGTCTGAGTGAATGCACAAGGAGCTGTCAACTAAACCCAGCCAGACGTGGATTGTAAGGCACAGAAAGATTTAAGTGCAAAGAAATGCTCACTTTCTAAAAGTGGCATTTCTAGAATAGTAATATTAAATCCAACTTCACCAGTCAGCAGGACTTTGTATTACTATTCTGGCCATACTAACTATGACCTTCCTACTCCTTTCAGATCAGCAGCTACCACTTCAACAATGTATGAGGGCAGCCCCAATGTTAGACTATGAAGGGAGCAGGCCTCACAGTAGTGTAAAAACGAATTTAGGAGTTTTACACTACCAGGACATATAACCTACACAGGTGCATGTCCTGCCTTTTACCCACACAGCACCCTGCTCTAGGGGTTACCTAGGGCACACATTAGGGTGACTTATATGTGGAAAAAGAGGAGTTTTAGGCTTGACAAGTACTTTTAAATGCCAAGTCGTTGTGACAGTGAAACTGCACACACAGGACTTGCAATGGCAGGTCTGAGACAAGGTTAAGGGGCTACTTAAGTGGATGGCACAACCAGTGCTGCAGGCCCACTAGTAGCATTCAATCTACAGGCCCTAGGCACATATACTGCACTCTACTAGGGACTTACAAGTAAATCAAATAGCCAATCATGGATAAACCAATCAACAATACAATTTACACAGAAAGCATATGCACTTTAGCACTGGTTAGCAGTGGTAAAGTGCCCAGAGTTCAAAAGCCAACAACAGGTCAGAAAAAATAGGAGGAAGGAGGCAAAAAGTTTGGGGATGACCCTGTAAAAAGGCCAGGTCCAACACAAATGTATTATCAATTTAATTATCCTGTCCCTCTCTGTCGCATTTGATACTGGTGACCAACCTACTTTTTCCAGATGTTTCAATCTTACACTGCAAGGACTGCCCCTATCCATGCCCGAAACAAGATAAAATATGATAAAAAAATCTGCAAACAAGGAAAAGTAATGATAAGCACAAATATAGAAAAAACAAATAATGCTGCATGAAAGACACATAACACTAACTTTTTAAATATCAAAGTAGTAGTTACAATCTTGAAAAGGGGGAAAATAGATCAAATACAACAGCGGCCGTAGCAGACTTTTTTGGAAGGAGTGGGGAGCAGAGACCAGGTGAAAATGTAATTTAAAAAAATGCACTTACCTTGCCTCTGTCCCTGCCGCCTTGCTCATCTCTCCTCTTGTGGTGTCCCAGCATTCACTGCTAAGACACCAGCACAGGCTCACCAGCAATCCTGGTGTTGCTTTCATGCTAAACTTAGCATGAAAGCAGTGCTAGGATTGGTCTGAGTGGCTCAGACTGCCACTCAGACACAGCTTTGGGGACTGTGCAGTTTCTTCAGCCTGGCTGTTAAACACAGCAGGGGTGGAGAAACCTAGGTGCGCATGTGTGTTTGGCCAGCCTCAGACAGAAAATGTTGATAAAATACATTGCAGTTTGGCGGGATGCGCTGACTCTGAATTCCCAAGGCGGTGGGGATTAGTCTGAACTCACCTACATTTCCCAGCAGGCAGAAGCGGCAGGAGGGCCATGCTGCCACCCAGAGGACACTATAAACAGCAGGCACAGACCCGCGGTGCAGGACGTGCTGACTTTGAACTCCTAGGGGGGGGGGGAGCCTGAACCTGCCTACATCTCCAAGTAGCCAGAGCGGCAGGAGGGCCATGCTGCTGACAAGGGCATCAGGCGACGCTTTAAACAGCAAGCACACACCCGCGGTGAGGGACGCGCCGGGCAAAGACTGTCAAGACCGGGCCTGTCTTCGGCTGGCAGAGCCTAAGCTGGGCCTACCCTCTTTCAGCCCTCTGGCTGTGAGATCGAAAGGCCGAAAGGACATACAACAAGCGAGTAACCAGTGTAACAGGAGAGTTGTAGGCAGGGGACACAAAGCAATCAGTAAGCAGGGCCAAGAAATCAAAAAAGCCAACATGACTTAAAACAGAGGAGTCATCCTTGAGTGCCGATGTAGGCACGCTTTCTGACATTGACAACCTTATCGGGAGATTGAATCACAGTTAAATGGTAAGTTGACTAAAGGGATAAGGAATGGAGCATGAAGTAAGGTCCCTGATATGTTTATTAAATCAAGCAACATTGCAAGATGCGCTCAAGCTGGTGCTGAAGCCCTGTTATTGCCCAGTGTCAATAACCCCTGTGATCCGACTGAAGTAGCTGAGGTTCCTAGCATTCCCCTCTCTCCAACTTTAACAATTAGTATGATCATACACTGCCCAAATAGGTTTTTCACTTTGGCTATAACTGATAGTACTGCCATGCCCATTAGCGACAGGGACAAACCTCACAAAGCAGTAAAAAAATAACGCACTAGATCATGAATTAAATTAACTGAAATCACTGGTTGCAGCAGTTGTTAGCAGGATGGATAACCTGACCGTAAAACTGGAAGAGTGCAGTTGCCCATGTCGGGGCAGCTGCATAGACCCCAATTGCGAGGTGCCAGCCCTGAGGAGAACCCAGGAGGCCACCCCACCAGGTGTCAGCCATATTTCTGGGATGGTTTCAATGGTGACAAATAAACCACTTGATCTGAACTCAAACTCACATCCCGTGGGAGGGCTAAAGTTTGCACCGTATCTATTGGCAACTCAGGCTCCAACGGTTAACCGATGAAAACGAATCCCTCATACTGCTTAAGTCTAAAACAAAATTCTGACCTAGGAAATCATTATTTAGAAGAACATCTTGCTTCGGCTGGAAGACATCATCAAAGGCCAACAAATGACCTTGCAGACTGCAGGGACCTGATTTACCTAACCCAGGCGCTCAAATTAAAAGAGGGCTCCTAAGAGAACACCGAGTCCCTGATTAATAAAGTCATATTTTAGCTTAGGAACCAACGCAACTGCTTGTCTGTAATAGGGTCCAACATCATCTAAGCTAATAGATTTTCACATAAATAGGCAACAAATGATTACATCACAGTGCAGATGAGATGTAATGCCCTGGCTAACAATCTTATAAGCTTTGAACAACGCACCTTCTCACGAAGAGTAAATCATCAGCAATTGGTCTGAAACTGCTCCATCCAGAGATTGGGCCAGGAAAAAAAAGCGCAAAGGGGGTGTCATATTGTGTGCGCAATGCAAACTGTTCAACCATGAATCAAGCGCTCCGCTCTGCGAGCCTACTTCCCTTTAAAAAGTTGACCTAGAGGTCAACTCACGCTCGCCTAGCTCCAAGCTGACATGGACAAACATTGAAGGCTTGCCTGAGGAGGGACCCAATTCTGATGATTCCCCCATCGACTGCTCTGGTGCTATTAAAAACGAGCTAACAGCTGACAAAGAAGTCCCAGGACCTCCTGAGGACTACAACCCCACCCCGCATCAGGTTGTCTCCAATCTGGGAAGCAACCTGAGAGTGGGAGTAAATGTCACCTCCAGTAGCCAGCTCACACTGAGGTCATGAAACTTAGCTGGAATTAAACAAATTATTTAATGCTGAATGGTTATCTTACATAGAAAAATGTGACATTTGTATGTTCCAAGAGACTTGGGCCACAGAAAAAATACTTACTGATGGCTTCACCTCCTACAGCATAGAGGCTAAACCACCTCAGAAGTTTGGGAGGGCTAGTGGGGGTTAGTAGATTCTGTTAAAGAATGATTTACCTAGCCACCGTAAGATTGTGCAAACAGATTCACCTGACATTTTGGGCGTTATTATAACTCTTCCCTCTGGTGCACGTATCACTTTTATTAATATCTATGTATGATGGGGAACAGGGAGCAATTAGGCCCCAAATCTATCTCTACTAGAGGAGACATTAGAAAATATTAACACTGGAGTAAAGATTATACTGGCAGGTGATTTTAACACTACATTTGAGCCTTCCCCACTTTTGAAGGAGATTACCGATTCAGAGGATGAACTGTGGAACATTCCTCCTAAAGCCAGGAATTTTTGCAGCAACAATTCAGCCACTCCCCTTAAGACTGTGTCCCTGATGGTTAGTAGGGGATTAAGAACTTGTAATGGCCGCACAGCATCCGATCATGGGCTGGCCAAAACTTTTAAGCGGGGTAGCCACTCTAGTGTCATTGATTACATCTTATTAGATGTGAGATTGTGGGGTCTTCTAAGAGATATGATAGTCGAAAAATGCTTGAATAGCGACCATAATTCTCTGTTTTTACTGCCATCAGGGGACTTAGTGAGGAAAGCAACTAACACCTATGAAATGACGGTACCTGAGCCTATTGTGGGCCAGCAATGGCCACTATCTCTCCTGACCTGCTATGATATCAAATCAGAACATGTATCTAAAGATCTACAATCTTTTTGTATTCCATCTCTCCGGATATGAGGGATATCAACCCTCAGACATCCTGATTTTAAATGTGCATAATCAGTTATTCATCAAACTGAAGGAACTGTTTTATTGGGACAATCACGGGAAGGAGGGAAGGGGTGAAACAACGAGTTGGTTCAATGTAGATTGTAAAACCGCAAAAGCCCAGCTGAGAAAGGCCTTAAAGGAGGGTGGTAGAGTGGGGATAATGGAAGCCAGACGAGAATACAGTAAAGTTCTTCATACTACATTCAAAAGAGAGGGATGACTTGATCTGGTGTGATATGTTAAAAGCAGCAGAAAAGAGAGAGACACAGACTTCCTGGAAGCTGGCAGCCACAGCAAGGTCAGATGACACGAACCCTCTTCGCTATCATATAAACCCTGACCGTTGGGTCTTCCATTTTACTACTCTCTATGCACTTGAGAATACTCCTGAGTGTGAATGTAACAAGGACGACGCTCCCACAGGGGAGATTGTCTGTGGGCAGGAAGTAACGGGAGAGATGGGCCCAGTAGTGTTTAGCTTAGCTGATACAGTCAGAGCAATTAATGCCCTGAAGTGTCCCAAGGCACCTAGTCCAGATAAAATCCCAAGTGACCTATGCAAATCTGAGACATTAGTCTGGAGTAGCTACATAAACTTATTATCTAATGCAATTTCTAGAGGCGGGGCTATGCCTGAGACATGGAGGGGTGTTGAGATCATTCCGATCTACAAAAAAGGGGATGCCAGCTGCCCCTCAAATTATAGACCAATATGTCTCACCGATAACCTCCAGAAACTTTTTGCCAGAAAAATCCTAGAGAAATTACTATTGTGGTTCAAATATGAGAAAATGTTGACCCCATTACAGGCAGGTTTCCACCCCAAGACCAACACCACGGTTCAGGTTGGTGTATCTGTGCTACTAGCAAGACAGGGGCTCTCTGTAGCCTTTGTAGATCTCAAGCCTTTTTTTCATTCCATCCCATGCAATACGCTGTGGCAAGTATTGTCTAATATGGGAGTCCCCCCTAAATTTGCTTGTATTGATCATCAGGCTATTCTCCAAGAACTATGCTCAGGTGTGATGGAGCAAAAGAGGAGAAATGACCGATAAGTTTGCCATCAGATGCGGTGTACGTCAAGGGTGTGTACTTGCCCCCACACTATTCACACTCTACATGAACTATGTGGTAAAGGAACTCCTTTAATTTGAGAATGACTCCCCTGCAGTGAATAACGCAAAAATCCCTTTTTTACTCTTCGCTGATGACTCCCTACTAATTTCAAAATCACCAATGGGGCTTCAGGTCCTCATCGATAAATTCATGAATTTGTGTAATTCCAGAGGACTAGAGCTGAATGTAGGGAAGCCTAAATATATGATCTTTGGGCAAAGGAGAACAAGGATAAGGCCAATCAGAGCGGGCAGCGAAATACTAGAGAGGATTAAATCCTTTGACTACTGAAGGGTCCAACTAACCAGTGATCAAAAATGGCAGTCTCAGTTACCAAAGTCCTCTCTAACAATTTAGCACAGTTCCAATGCTATCATAAGGGTCCTTAAGACCACCAGCTCACGATCTGTTTCTCCAGCCCAAGCAGTCTATCAAGCTAAGGCACAAGGAGCTACCCTTTTTGGTGCAGAATTGTGGGGACATAGAAACATGGACTGTTTTAACTACTGCAGAAAATAAATTTGTAAGGAAACTTTTAAAGTTACCTGCACACACTCCATCGAGCCCTCTTTATTTGGATCTAAACCTACACAGAATAGCGAATTTGGCAGCTCTAAGCCCCTGGCCTATTTGGTTCGCTTGTGGTCCACTAGAGAACTGAGCCATTATAGGGACTCCCTAAGGGATATGATTATCCCAGCCAATATCAACCACATTCCCTGGATGAAGGCAGTGAGTAACTGGTTTAGCAGACTGAATCTGGATAAATTTAGGGATGAGCCAGACTGCTTACGCAAAGCTGATATTCATGTAGTCAAAAAACGTTACTGGGAGTATACAAATGAGCAACGAGTTTTGATAGATACCCATGGTGATGAGCAGGTTCTTGGAGATAAAGTTGTTCCCATGTTTTGAACCATTTCTCGATAAGATCACTCCTGCTCTTGCCAAAAGCTTGTATATTCGATTTAGGATTGGCACACTACCTCTATGTCCCCGTATCAGTAGGTGGCAGAGGGGCACCAGCTTGAGTTTGTGCCCTGCATGTGGTTTAGCAAACGAGACTGAAGCCTATGTCTTATCTGCATGCCTAGAGTACTGTGAACTGCATAGGAGATCGATTTGTCCAATTTGCCTGTACCTTGGAATAACACCCCATCTGAAAGCCTTAAGAATTTTAAAATATGATACAACAGAGGCAACTGTATTCTCTGTCAGCAGATTTTTGCTGTCATTTTGGTGTGGGAGTCACATGTTTTTAACATAAATTGATTAATATTTAATTGGAAGATATTATTTCACTTATTTTGATACTAGTCGACTTTGCTGGACAAATCAATGCACTTTTTGCGGGTTCTTGGTAACCGGGAAACTCGAGTTCTGCTGAGGGTAAAGGGGTTTGGGGCATTTTAAGGTCTGAGAGTGTATTGGAGCAATCCCTCACCTTTAAAGGAACACGGTATTTTAAAACAAGGCTTTTAAGCTCATATTGTTGACGTCTGTTTTAAATGTAATGTATGCTATTTGCACTTTGATGATCATCGATGAACAAATAAAGTATTTATACTACTCCTACAGTACAGATTATTAACCAGTGTGAAGTCAATGAATAAAACGTCAAGAGCAGAATAAATGGCTTTTTTTTTTTTTTAAACGTTGCTACACACTTGAGTCATCAGCAGTCCATGTTCTCATAGGTTAATGAAGGGGAACGGTTTCTAAACACTTGCTTTAAACAATTGAGAACATCATGATGAGACTTAAAGAAAGTCTTGGTGTGTGGAGAAATTCAATAAAGAGATTGTGTGCATAACTGAAAGTTAAAGAAAAAGTAAAAGAACACGTGCAATATTATACACTGAGGAGAAATGCTGACCACGTACTCATTTTGCTAGTCTAGAAGTAAATTCTCCAACTAAACAGTAACATTGTTTCACTATCACTCACGGAAAGCTTGACAATCTCTTCTCTATTTTTATGTTCACTCCGTTTAACTGAATCCATGCTCACTTTTACAAACTGTTAATTATACACATATTTAAAACACATATTGCTTAGCACTTTACCAACACGTTTAAAGGGAGATGAAGACTGTCAGACAAGGCCAAAGTTACATTAATCTTTTTACGCTGATGGAAGTACATTTACAAATATCTACTCTTAGAGGAGGGAGGGCCTGCTGCCAGAAATTCAGGAGTAGGTCACCTTTACTCACAAACAGAGCTGTGTGAATCTGGGCTTTAAAGGGAGTCTATTCTAAACCCGAGATACAGGTATTTTCAATTGAAATTGATGTCTGATGTTCATGTGATCACCCATTAGAAGCTAGTTTATGAGGAGAGAGCCTACTGCAACAACATACTACTGCTTATATTGGCAAATCTGAAGAGAACAAAAAAAAGAAAAAATGTTAGACGCAATACTGAACCAGAAAACGAACAAATTAAGGAGTACATTATAAAATTGCTAAAACCCAACTTTAAGTGAAGGACCAAGATGTCCTGGACTTGCAACCAATTTACAAGCAAGCATCAGTCGACGAGTGGTCCTTAATTTTTTATTTCAAAACATTTTATTAATTACATATTCTGCATGAAAGCTCTCTTCATTGCATGTCTCCATTATTTAATGTAAGAACACTTCTGTTTGATGTGTAGGGGGGAAGGATATAAATAAATAGGTTATAGACATAACATATAAACATCTCCTTTACCCCTCTTCCTTTTCGATTTGGTGGAATTTAGTGCAACCGAAAAAAGAAACGTGCATATTTTTCTCAACTTTTAAATTACGTAAACTGTCACCAACCATACGGTCATACTTTGTCTCTTCACCTCTGTGAAAACAAAAGTTATTCCAACCAAGTAGACTGAGATTTGATGGCAGTCTGACAGATGTTCCTTTCTGATGATTTCCAAGTGGGTAGTTGAATTCCACTCCTGAGATGCAATGTGTGTAGCTTGAGAGCTACTGAAGTATGAAATACATCTGTTCTGTGGTGGCGTCTGATGCTGCTCTCGTTGCGCACTGTCAGTGAATGATGGGGGTTCCTAGATATAAAACAAAAAGCTGTTGTGGGGACTAACCCTGGGCCTAGATAAAACCTTACAAATACTGCTGCCTCTGTGGATAGAAGGGACCCGTCAACATATACCAGAAAGGCTCCAGTTTGGCCACAGCACTCAGTTATGATTCTGCTCCGGTTCCATTTGGGTTGTTCTCTGCCTGGAGTTAAAAAACTAGTCAAAGCAGAATGCTGGCGTGTGCTCATCCATTTGCTGGGCTCACCTATTCACTTGAAACTGCTTAGGGACACCACAAGTAATCTTCACCAGCACTCTCTATGGATGTACCACTTTGAGGCACTAATATCTAAATTGGCCTCCCTTACCCACTAGCACTTAGCCAACAATTAAATTCTCCCTGACAGCGAACCAACAGGAAAAAGATACAGAAGTGTGGGCCATGGATCAGGGAGGTGCACGACATCTTGCAGAAGGATTTGCTGGGTTCCCTGGTACTTATTAATTGTTTTTTAAATACAAAGAGTGTATTGCTGTTCAAAGTTCGTACATGAATGATGCTTGCTAAATTCTTTACAAACAGGTCTTTTTGTTATATTCCGGAGTGAGGTAGTCATAGCTACCAATTTTCATGAATGACGCAAAATAAAATTTTCAGAAATCCGCCCAGCACCTGCTTAGCAACTTATCCCCATATTAAAGATAGGGCTCACTTTCCCTATTTCTGCCATGGTGCCCCTCTTAAAAGGTGCACCTGGCCTGACCAAGAAAATGGGCCCTATTACCATGAGTACACTGCCCCAGGACAGCTGCCAACTTGATTCACTGAAATACAGAGTGAGTGCATCTAAGCAGCTCTGTGTTTTTCTATGCAGGCAGCAATCTGGCAGTACTATAAAGAGGGCACAGAGATTCCCCTGCAGGCAGGTGCAGTGAGTGACTACATCTACCAATTATGGGATGTCTGGAGAAAGTCAATAGCTTTCCCCCTTCCAGGAGACTGCCATCAGGGACGTGCTAACATTGCACCACCTTTTTGTGGCGTACTGTCACTGCGCCTCCTAAGGGTTGGATTGCCTCTGCTTCTGTAATAAGGCAAGGGTATAGAGTCAAAGTAACTATCTTATTTGCATTGGTCCATGCCCCCATGCTAATAAGGAAACACACTCACGTTAATATCTCTTAAAGTCCCTTCTGTAATACCAAAGTGCCCAAAGGCACACAAAGCGGGCACATACACCTGATGCACCCTCAGGAAACTTTGTGTAATATAGCCCCAGGACTGCAAACTTGTGCGCCAGGTGACTGCATTTTGCACTAGAACAAAACATTTGAATAGATTCCCTCTGAAACCCATGGTTCATTCAAATCTACTCTGTCACTGTAGCACTCAACACATACCTTTTGCATCTGTCTCTCAGGCAACTAAAAATTCAGTAGTGTTCCATCACATTCTGTTGGTTGAAATCACAATACTTAAATTGCAATTAGAGACAATTCAGGTTGTTTAGTGCACAGACAACAAAATGACACCACACGGGCCAGCACATCTATGTGGGGAGTGAAAACAGTGTACAAGTAAAATGTGGCCCATCTCTGGTTCATCAATTGCATAAAATAGCCAAAACACTCAATGCAATACAAAAATCTACAATGCATCACAACGGCTGCAAAAGCACTCTTCCTTTTAATACCTGGATTACTTCCAATGAAACTCATTCCATGCTGTTATAACAGTAAAGTTATCGCAACATGTCTGAAAATATCCCATAGTATACGGTTCGTTTTTGCAGATTGAGTAGAAACAAACAGATTAGTTGTTGGAAGTGTGTTGACTTTTTCTGCCAGGCCAGTTGTTTTCAGGACCTTATCTATGATAAATGTATAAACACAAGTAATCTGCAATCTATATAAACACAAAATACCGACTATCCATAGAGTTTGGGAGAATAGATTGTATTTCATCCAGCGGTATGAAAATATTTTTCCTGCTCTTCAGTGATAATGGAGGACTGCTGAAAGATCTAGGAAAACTAACTTTTAGTAAACAGAAGGCTGCAAAATCGCAGTCTCATTGGAAACGTTTACAACAAAGCCCCTTTAACTCGCCAGTCTTGGGACAACAGAACTTGCAATTCCCCATCATCACTTTCGCTATTATCATCGTCTTGTTCTTGAGAAGTTCCAGATTTCATGGCACTCAAAAACGCGTCTTTCAACATTTCCTGACGATTTCGTAGAAGCTCAATACGACGGTAACACTCCCTGTAAAATTTAAAATCAGTGAGTTGGTTTATATTCACAGGGAAAATGTTTTATCTATTAAGAAGTTACATACCTGTAAAAGGAGGTCACTGCAAGGATATCCTTTTTGGATTCATAATCTCAGGATAATTCCGTCAAAAACGTACATGTTCCACAAAAAACAAAAAACTTTGAAAAAAAAATCTAAAATGAGAAATAACAGCTGAGGATGGACCGCTAACTTCTAGAGGTGCCTGCTACTTTATGCATTATAGCTGGTGGAGTTTATGTTGAGGTAGGAAAGTATAACCAAGGGTAACCAATTCACTTCAGTTTTCTAGTTTTCTGTAAGAAGTCAGACAGTAAACCTCTAACTGGGGGGAGGATAAGCTGTTTAAGAATACAGGGTAGAATCACACAAAATCTATTGTTACAGCTATAACATTTCCTTCTACAGCAAGGGATGCTGATTTATTATCTGAAAATATATTTCATACTTGTAACTAACTAGTACGGAATTGTAAAAATTCCTTTTTTTTTTTTTAAGCCAAGTGGGATATTGAGGAAGGCTTATCGTATTTAAGTATTGGTCCCCGAATCCAATTCTAATTGGTACTGGACACAAAAAGTGTGCAGTGAACACCAAGTTACAGCTCTACAAATAAGCTACTAAAGGGGTACTTCAAAGGAAGCTGCAGTTACCGCTTGTTATTAAGTAAAATTGACTTTTTATCTACCTCGGAAAGGTCTTTCAGCTTTCTGGTTGGACAATTTTGTACAGTTCAATCCATCCTGGAAGGTGTCTAGACTCTTTTGAAGCCTCTTTTACTCTCCAGATTAGGAAGTAGTGAGTGACCGGGTGCGTATGTGTTTGAACAGGTATGTCTTGTTCAACTCGAGTAGATGGATTTTGGAAAGCATTAGGCAAACAGAGCTGGGTTGCAATGAAACAGACCCCAATATAGGCAAAATGAAAAGGATGTGTTATGAAAACAAGTCATGGATGGAAAACCTAAAATCCCTCAGCCATTGAAAGAACGTGGATTTTTCTCACCCTCCCTGTAGATGCAGAGGATCCAATAAGAAGAGCCATTTGTCAAGTCAATTATTTGGCTTCAAATCGATGTTTGCGTTCAAACCCAATACTGTTCAACTTTGGATAAAGTTAATTGCCAGGCTGCAACTGGTGTCCTGACCTGAGGAAGTTTCTTTTCAGACCTTTGAAGAAATCTTAAATTACTGCAATTGTGAGAAGTTACCATTTAGGGGGGGTTTCAGACAGGCAGTAATAGTTAAAGGTTGAATCTTGATATCTTCGCATTAAAACCCTGACTTTGGAGGGTAACACACCTAGGGCCAGAGCGATGAGGAGCTCTCAGCAGTGAGAAGCAGGACTTACTGCCCTTCAGCCCCATTCTTCGCCCATGCTCTCTGGGCCATTAGCTACACTGAGAGGCGAGCCAAACATTGTAGTGCTGCACTGTATGCCCTGTGACTCAATGGCCACAGGTGCTCAACTGGAGAGGAGGTTCTCTTGCTTAATGAACACGGGAGGCCATCTTGAAAGTTGGAACATATTGAGCCTGACATAAGCTTATTCTTCTGCTTCAAGGAGGCTCTGGGTTGACCCAAATGTTTTTTTCTTTCGATCACACCCTGCAGGTAGTTTCCACAAAGGGCACATGCTTGGCTATTACAAGAGAAGAAATGACATTGCATGCAGGTTCAGACTATGGCACTAACATGTCAGCTATGAGGATTAATTCCAAACATGCATTTGCCTGGTATACTTAAATGTTTCTTCTTGCTGCTGTGTTCCTGACCACAATCCATACAAATAGAGTGTCTTTAACTTGGCACAAGGGAGCGATTTTGGGAAGATAAAGGGTAAGAGTCAGGCGGAGGGTGACAAATGGTGAATGTATTTGAGGTCAAAGGCAATGTGGAGGGGAAAGGTGGATTGGAGAACCATAAGTTGAGTGTGCCAAAGCCCTCAAACCAAGATGAAACTCAAGAGCTAGGGGCACACTTGATCAGTGTCTCCAAATTTCATTAAGTTGAATCACCACCATCGCTTTCCTCATTTTGTGACCAGCAGAGGAGCTACAAATGTCTCCAGCGATCTCCTTTCCACAGCTGGAAGGGGCAGTGAAGAGGCATTCGCAGATCTATGACTCTCAGGAATTGAAAGGTTTACTGGAACGCTGTGACAGTCTGTAAGGAAATGCCTCCTTGGCATGGTTGCCCCCTGACTTTTTGCCTTTGCTGATGCTATGTTTACAATTGAAAGTGTGCTGAGGCCTGCTAACCAGGCCCCAGCACCAGTGTTCTTTCCCTAACCTGTACTTTTGTATCCACAATTGGCAGACCCTGGCATCCAGATAAGTCCCTTGTAACTGGTACTTCTAGTACCAAGGGCCCTGAAGCCAAGGAAGGTCTCTAAGGGCTGCAGCATGTCTTATGCCACCCTGGAGACCTCTCACTCAGCACAGACACACTGCTTGCCAGCTTGTGTGTGCTAGTGAGGACAAAACGAGTAAGTCGACATGGCACTCCCCTCAGGGTGCCATGCCAGCCTCTCACTGCCTATGCAGTATAGGTAAGACACCCCTCTAGCAGGCCTTACAGCCCTAAGGCAGGGTGCACTATACCATAGGTGAGGGTACCAGTGCAGGAGCATGGTACCCCTACAGTGTCTAAACAAAACCTTAGACATTGTAAGTGCAGGGTAGCCATAAGAGTATATGGTCTGGGAGTTTGTCAAACACGAACTCCACAGCACCATAATGGCTACACTGAAAACTGGGAAGTTTGGTATCAAACTTCTCAGCACAATAAATGCACACTGATGCCAGTGTACATTTTATTGTAAAATACACCCCAGAGGGCACCTTAGAGGTGCCCCCTGAAACTTAACCGACTATCTGTGTAGGCTGACTAGTTTTAGCAGCCTGCCACAAACCGAGACATGTTGCTGGCCCCATGGGGAGAGTGCCTTTGTCACTCTGAGGCCAGTAACAAAGCCTGCACTGGGTGGAGATGCTAACACCTCCCCCAGGCAGGAATTGTCACACCTGGCGGTGAGCCTCAAAAGCTCACCTCCTTTGTGCCAACCCAGCAGGACACTCCAGCTAGTGGAGTTGCCCGCCCCCTCCGGCCAGGCCCCACTTTTGGCGGCAAGGCCGGAGAAAATAATGAGAAAAACAAGGAGGAGTCACTGGCCAGTCAGGACAGCCCCTAAGGTGTCCCGAGCTGAGGTGACTCTGACTTTTAGAAATCCTCCATCTTGCAGATGGAGGATTCCCCCAATAGGGTTAGGATTGTGACCCCCTCCCCTTGGGAGGAGGCACAAAGAGGGTGTACCCACCCTCAGGGCTAGTAGCCATTGGCTACTAACCCCCCAGACCTAAACACGCCCTTAAATTTAGTATTTAAGGGCTACCCTGAACCCTAGAAAATTAGATTCCTGCAACTACAAGAAGAAGGACTGCCTAGCTGAAAACCCCTGCAGAGGAAGACCAGAAGACGACTACTGCCTTGGCTCCAGAAACTCACCGGCCTGTCTCCTGCCTTCCAAAGATCCTGCTCCAGCGACGCCTTCCAAAGGGACCAGCGACCTCGACATCCTCTGAGGACTGCCCCTGCTTCGAAAAGACAAGAAACTCCCGAGGACAGCGGACCTGCTCCAAGAAAGGCTGCAACTTTGTTTCCAGCAGCTTTGAAAGAACCCTGCAAGCTCCCCGCAAGAAGCGTGAGACTTGCAACACTGCACCCGGCGACCCCGACTCGGCTGGTGGAGATCCAACACCTCAGGAGGGACCCCAGGACTACTCTGATACTGTGAGTACCAAAACCTGTCCCCCCTGAGCCCCCACAGCGCCGCCTGCAGAGGGAATCCCGAGGCTTCCCCTGACCGCGACTCTTTGAATCCAAAGTCCCGACGCCTGGGAGAGACCCTGCACCCGCAGCCCCCAGGACCCGAAGGACCGGACTTTCACTGGAGAAGTGACCCCCAGGAGTCCCTCTCCCTTGCCCAAGTGGAGGTTTCCCCGAGGAATCCCCCCCTTGCCTGCCTGCAGCGCTGAAGAGATCCCGAGATCTCTCATAGACTAACATTGCGAACCCGACGCCTGTTTCTACACTGCACCCGGCCGCCCCCGCGCCGCTGAGGGTGAAATTTCTGTGTGGGCTTGTGTCCCCCCCGGTGCCCTACAAAACCCCTCTGGTCTGCCCTCCGAAGACGCGGGTACTTACCTGCAAGCAGACCGGAACCGGGGCACCCCCATCTCTCCATTCTAGCCTATGTGTTTTGGGCACCACTTTGAACTCTGCACCTGACCGGCCCTGAGCTGCTGGTGTGGTGACTTTGGGGTTGCTCTGAACCCCCAACGGTGGGCTACCTTGGACCAAGAACTGAACCCTGTAAGTGTCCTACTTACCTGGTAAAACTAACAAAAACTTACCTCCCCCAGGAACTGTGAAAATTGCACTAAGTGTCCACTTTTAAAACAGCTATTTGTCAATAACTTGAAAAGTATACATGCAATTTTTATGACTTGAAGTTCCTAAAGTACTTACCTGCAATACCTTTCGAACAAGATATTACATGTAGAATTTGAACCTGTGGTTCTTAAAATAAACTAAGAAAATATATTTTTCTATACAAAACCTATTGGCTGGATTTGTCTCTGAGTGTGTGTACCTCATTTATTGTCTATGTGTATGTACAACAAATGCTTAACACTACTCCTTGGATAAGCCTACTGCTCGACCACACTACCACAAAATAGAGCATTAGTATTATCTCTTTTTACCACTATTTTACCTCTAAGGGGAACCCTTGGACTCTGTGCATGCTATTCCTTACTTTGAAATAGCACATACAGAGCCAACTTCCTACACAGTCGATTCTCAAAGTGTAATCTGAGCAACCCTTTGTGCATTCCATTTTCTCATGTGCAAACAAACAAGTGGATATATGCTAGTTAGGAAATCTACTCAGAAAGTGTAATTGAACTTGCTAACTTTACAGTTTCTATTTTTCTCCATGGGAACAGTAGATTTCCCAATGGGGAAAACTCTTTTTTTTAAATACCCATGAATGTTTAAGTTTCTGGGTGTGCAGAAAAAACAATGGAATTCTGGCCCCAGGACACACCCTACTTGCACTACATTTACTCACATGAGAATATTTGCCCCCGTATGTGTAAGCCAAAATCAAATGTGGAAAATGTGTCACATGACATTTTGATTCTGACACTACCTTGGTGAATATATCTATATGTAAAATATAATTGTCCAGCCCCTGATACAACTGTTTATAAACTCATGAGTTAGGCAAACAAGGCACAGAGCTCGACAGGTGATGTAATTTGCCAAAGATTATACAGGGCATTCAAGTGGGTAAGGTCGTACGGTGGCAGCAGTTTTCTTGACGATCAGTTGGCATCTTAGGTGCTGTACAACGACAATAACCTGAGTTTGTTTACAGAAACAAAACATAACGTACTAACGACTTTACAAAGAAAAAAAAAAAGAAGTTGATAGTTGCCAGAGCAATGCACAACATGCTTCCTTTAAAAATATGGTAAGAAAAGGAGCAAGGGCATTATTAGAACACTAATGTCCCCAAAACTCTACTGTAAAGAGAGTTCACTCATTATGAAAGTGCTGGCATATTCAGAGACATACTGTGACCATAAAGCCTGCCTAAACAGAACCTATTCATAAACAGGGCCTCTGGATACACTGAGAATGCACACATCCAAATATATGGCACAAACACAAACCCTGCAGTAATATGAGCAGGTCTTATCAAACTTATGATATAATGACAATGCTACCATAATCGGTCTCCTCCCTGCACAGCACCAACTAAGACAAGCAGATTATTATTATTATTTTACATAACAAGGAGGTGTTGGGGGCAAATAAAGGAGAAATGAGATGTTTGGGCTGGGCTGTTCTTCCAGGGGCTGGACCAAGACTGTCCGGCACATTAATGGGTTCGGTCTGAAGAAGCATTGTGGACGGACTGGAGTATGACCACTGTAATTATCAAAGGCTGATAATTCAATTACTCACTTGTTACTTTTTAGTTTTTCTCAGTGGAACCTCCTTAGGTGGGACAGATGTACACAGGCTGTGCCACTAGACTTAAGTTGCTTCATGGTGACTAGGTCCAAAAACACCAAAACAGTCTGAAGTTTATTATATTCTTATGTAGATGGGGCCCGGCATGCAGATTGGGCTGAACTGTTCATACTGGAGGAGGACCAAGACTGATTTACATATGACTGGTATTTGTCAGGAGTGCCACAGTGGGCAAAAAAATGAAAGCAATGAACTGGTTTATGGCCCCAGTAAATACATGTGGCTGTGAATCATTCAAGCATTCCAACAGTCCCTTTTTGTGTTCAATATAAAGACTGTTAGTGCTACATGAATTAAGAACATAACATATACAGCCATCCGTAGCCTCTACCCATCATTCACTATTCTACACTAACATTCACAAACACCACATCTTAAGTGCCCTGAGGAACTGCATAGAAAATGTATTGTCAACATTATTCAGTTTCTGCACAGTAACAACATGTATAAAATGTATTTAAACAAGTGGGGTGTGTATCTGTTTATGGATATTATACTTTCTATGAATCATTAATACTATCACTCATGTAAAGGGTCAAAGACACAATATGAACAGACATGCACGCCATAATGCACTATAATGTCATATGTAAGGTAATTTGTTATATTGTTTTTGACTATTCCAAGGTTGTATAGAAATACTGTTTATATGTAATCGTACTGGCAAGATGGGCCAGTTAGTCAACATCCAACACTGATATCTGCAGTGATTGGAAGGTCACAATTGGAAACCCAGCAAGGCAGACTAAGAATTCAATTCAATGAGGTAGGTCAAATGAGTAGCATTAAATTGGGTAATAACATCATCTGCTATTTACGGTGCTCAGAAATGGCAGCAGCACTTTATGATCCACATTTAACCAAAATTATTTAAAATTAAAATAAATAGCTGCTTATTCTCCAATTACTTTTAATCATCCAGGGTGTCATGTATGAGGCTATTAATAAAGCCGGGGGGAATTAAAGATTGAGTTACTTTCTATTGTTATAAATTTCACTTTAAATTTAAAGTAAATGTACAAAAATGGATGGGGAGGAACAAAGAGAGAGATGAGAAGAGGAAAGAAATGACTAAAGAGCAACGTGGTAAGAGACTAAACAAAAGAGCAAGGGAGAAACATTGAGAGGAAACGATCATGCTAAGGAAGCTTGAGGTGTTCCTTGCTGCAGCAAAAGAATGTATAACTTCAAGGACTTTACTTCCCTATCTGTAAAAGTCCCTTGTGTTTCCTCTCTTTTCATCAACAACAAAAAAGATCTCACATTGATTTGCTCTACAGTTATCAGTTCTATTTCCACTAGTATGCGGATGATGCACAAGTTTACAGTGTATGTCACTGAAGTTCGTGCGCAATTTCCCCTCACGTTGATAGGCCTCACTGACCTTAAATGAAGGAGGAGAGAGACAAGTCTCAAGAAGAAGGATGCCAAGACAGAGACCAAGATTTCAATTCAGGGTTCAATGCATTCACTAAGAAGGCAAAAAAATGGTGTTTCAAGTGCTTGTCAAATAACTGGAAGGAATATAGGAGCTCTGTTAGACGTAAACCTAAACTTAAACTTAAATCCCGATCTGCGCAAAGCTTTTAAATCCTGATTCTTTCAAGTAACATTTTCACTATTACTACAGTATAGTCTGTTAAATAAATGTGTAACTATATGCTAATTTTCTCAAACCAAACAGAAAATTGTACATTCTGTGAGTGAATTACATCTAAAAAATACAAAACATTGTTTAAGGTAAGATTTCCAATGGCAATATTTTCTGACTGTCCTTCTCCTGACAAATTTGATCAAAATATTTCAGACTGCTTTTAATCTGAAACACATTCTCCTTTCAACTCACCACAATCAATGCCCCACAACAAATTTTAGGGAGTGGGGGATAAAATACATACCACAAGACCAACATCCATTAGGACAAAGAAGAACTAGTGCATCAGGGCGGAGAAAGAAATATGACCTACTCACATCTGATCATCAATTTCTTCAATCTGACGGTCTAATCGTCCCTCTTCATCCTCTTCTGCCACAATCGCTTCGGACACCTGTAGCAGTGAATGGTTAATATTGCTTCAGATTTCGGAAAGAAGAAGAATCCGAACTTTAAACAAAGCAAGCATGAATACAGAGATGAAAATTCCTGCACAACTGGGACAGCAAATCAATGACAAACTGCAACTGTTTGGCAATTTCTGGCCTGACGACTACTATTTTCCACCGGTGGAACTGAATACCTGTGATCCTTCAGACTCTGCTGGAAGGTGTTCCGGGTCCCTGAATGTGTACTGCCAATCATTAGTTAGGATAGATACTGTCCCTCCAGATGATGTCTTGGTAGGCTGGGAGAATGATGTGGAAGTAAAGTGTACCTCGCGTGCCCAGGCCTTTGTACTTCTGCCCCTGTAGCCCATAAGGGAATCAAATCTCTTACTTACTTGAAACCCTAGATCTCAGTCATTGAAAATGGCACTGAATTTTCTGACACGAAGGAGAGAGAGTCTGTGTGTGTACGCATACATAAACACATTTTTATGATGCCTGTACAAATCTAAGCCACATGTAAATAAACAATTGTTTAAACAAACAATAGAACAAGCATCAGCAATAGCAAATTACATGGCCCTCCCATGCCTGGTATTTTTAATCTGTTTTGTATACAATACGAAATAGACATTTAATGTTTAAATAAAATAAAAGGTAAACATGCCTCTATCTACAGGTAGCGTGTGCATGGTTGAAAGAAAAAGTAAGTAAAAATTACCCATTGCAAAAACTACAAAACATGGAATTAAACCAGAAAGAAAAGCAGAGACAGGCCTATCAGCCCTGGCACTAAAGTGCACATCTTTTTAGGAGGATTTGCACATGTGCAAGAGCAAAATGTAGTCCCTTAAAGTGGTGCCAGCCAATGGCTGAACTCAATTATTAACAGTCATTGTGTGAAAAATCATTAGAACCACCTTTTGACAATAGATTTTGAGAAATGTCTTAAAACAGCAAAAGTGTGCCCATAACAGGTAACATTTTCCATCTCCCTTTACATTTCTTCTAAAACAAATGAAAGCAAATAGTAAATTCTGTCAAACAATATTTCACAAAAAATGAAAAAGGGAAAATGTAGCCGTCATGAAGGTGTTCCCATCATGCCTTCAGGGTCAATTAGTTTATTTTTATGGCTCACTGAACAAAAGACTTTCAACAACTACAATACTGACTGAACACTATTGTTGTTTTCATACAATATCTTTTGAAGTCAGCTTCGTAGAGAACATTAACATTTTTTTCATTCTGTTTTTCACCAGAGGGTAACTTTGGTGAGATTGTTTTCTCTAACATCAGGCATGCTCTCTTCCGTAAATGCCCTTCTTGTATGGGAACGGCATCATGGGAGGATAAACATAACGTCTGCATCAACTGAATGCAATTTCAGAGGAAAACCAAATAAACAATGAATACCAGTTGTGACAAACCATTTCAGCTAAACCACATATTTAGAATGTTTATGATGTATGGTAGTTCTCATTTTGTGAAAACCAATGCATAGGATGTTTTCGTAAAGGTGAAATTAGATTAATCTTGAATATAAGCTCTCAAGATTTGCACACCTACTTTTCCCCTCTTTACCCATATTCTTCTCACACCCTTTAACTTGTTCATGTTTCCACCTATTTTCTCAAACTTCCATTCCAAACGATTCCCCTGAACTACTTTTCCCTTTTTTCACTATTTTCTACACTCCCACATTCCTTAACCCTCCATCTCTAATTGAGAAATGAACATGGTCTACATTCATTACAATCACTGAATTCTGCCTTTTACTCTTTCCCATTGGCAAGTGGAAGCATGTACAAGATCGGTCTCTTACAAAACCTGAAGCACAGCGGGCCATGCTAAATTTCTTTTTCTTGAGGAAAATATTTTTAACTCACTCTTTAGCCACCATCTAATACTGAAAACCCTATAGCCCCATTTCTAAAAATTGAGCTACAAACCAGTCTCAACATCAACATCTTTGTTTGGGGTAGTGGAGAGAAAACAATGGGGGAAATAGAGATTGACTGTCAGAAAAAAGGATGTAAACCCCTGTTCATCAATCCAAGGTCAACTCACTCCATTTCTGGCTAAACGAGGCCAACTGCCAGCAACCTTGTCTACACCTCTCAAAGAGAACTAAAAGTTGATCATGTAAAAGGTGACTACCAAGCTGGTATTCTCTGTCTTCTCTATCTTCAGGCAGGTCCTCTGCAAGGCCCACAAATGTGAGGAGTCCCTTGAGGCTGCTGATGAGACCAACTAAATCAGCGCTTGTAGTGACTCATGTTGTTGAAATCAGACTCCAAGCAGTTGGAGTGGCCCAGCTCTGTATCAAACTCGAGGGAGTTGTCACACTTTTTCTCCAAATGTACACAGCGCCACACAGCATTTCCAGAAATTGTGCCTGGATGACATACCCTTAAAATTAAGTCAGCCTTATTCAGAGGTGTTTCTATAAGGCAACACCAGGCAGCAAAAAAAAACAAAAAACACAGATTTCTGATGACCTTCCTTTGGATGAAAATTTGCTTTGCTCCGTTTCTCATTTCTCATACAAAATATAACCTGAACTGAGACAACCACTTTGGTACAACCTAAGGAAAATAAGCTGGCCTTGGGCAGTGATGTTCTATGTATTTGGAACAACTCTGAGGTGACTTTTAACAATCGTCACAAGGGTCTTTTCATCCTAAGACTTTGTAAGGGTTGATTTAATCGTTTTCCCAATAGAAGAAACAATACTGATGTAGAATTTAAACAAGAGATACATGCTCTAGAATATAGACTGCAGGACACAGACTCTTCTCTGTAAAGTAGTCAAACATTTATATAAAATGGCAACTATCAAACCAGTGATGTGCTTTTTAGAAACAAGGGAGAAAACATTTCAAACGACCAACATAAGTGTGGTTATAACTTCTGACTGTTTAGCTGGGTCAGAAGTGTTTTCCTTCTCTACAGTTTGCCTTTGAACATGCCAAGTGTTTCAGATACTCTTCGGTTCACACAAGACCAAGAAGGTGAATGGAAAAGACATCTAGGCCATTAGAAGGAAACCCTGTGGCTGAGCATTGTCCCTGTGGGACATGCACTATGTGTGCTTTGACCTCTATTGTTATATAGGTCGTACTCTGGAACAACATGGCCTGGACCAAACATCATACCAAATGCAAGTCTGTGCATCTAATTTGTTGAGTGACATGTCCATTAAATGTGTCATATATTGGTATGATGATACATAAGGTGAAAACAAGGATGCAGTAACACCGTTGCATTTTTGAGTAATTGATAGTCTTAATAAAATTAGTTACACAGTTTGAATATATTGACTTTACTAATGAGCTTAGTGCTCTAATGTGGTTCCAGCCTAGTGCCTTAAAGGAGGTCAAGTACAGAGCTGTGAAAAAAATGACACGTGACCACTGGGTTCACTACAATTAATCATACCCAACAGTGATTGAATTAATGCATTAATTGAGTCCCTGGTTCACAGATGTACTAAGTTGTCTGTGTTTCATCCCATGAGAAAGTTGGTGCTCATCATCAGGACTATATTTAATTGGCCTGAAAAAAGGACTGCAAGAGACAGAGGGGAGAGGAGATAAGAAACCTATCAACGATAAGGCTGAGGCAGTCTCACAAAAATGTAACATAACAAAGAGATATGGGGAAGGGTGAAGAGGCACCCTGTAGGGTGAATGTAAATAAGCTGGAAAGCAAAAGAGAGCAGCAACACCAGCAAGAAATTCTATATTCAATAAATGTCCAATTCCATAAAAGAAGAAGAATGTGCTACATGAGTGAATGGAAAGGTGCTGTAGGAAACAAATGAAAAATTCGATAAGAAAGGAGTAATGTATAGAGGCCGTCCTGTAAAATGTATCTGTGGAAGACGAGTAGTCTAACAAAAATCAGAAGGTGCTCATAAGGAGACTTAATTGGAGGAGCGGGGACTCAAGAAATTACTACAATGAGTTGGTCTAGGCAGAAAAGCAGGCAGTAAGGCGATAAAATGGAAAAAATAGTAAAGAAAAAAGAAAACAGGAAAGAGGGAAAAGGAACAATGTGGCAACGTTTAGAATTGCCAGGGACCATCAAGAAGGCGGGGGGAAGGGAGGTGGGGGTAACTCTAGTTCATATTGCTAAAGTTGCTATGGCTGCCAAGGTAGTCTGCAGGTACCAGTGTATTTTAATTGTCTGGATAGTTCTCTCTGATAAATGTCATTTTTTGTAGTCAACTTCTACAATCCGGTTTGTGAATAGGGCTGCCAGAATGAAGTTCTATTCACCCTCCTGGAGATCTTAAAAAAAGAGATCATTTCTTTTGTTCAACAATTTTAAAGCTACAGTAGGGGGGATTTTAATGCCAAACTGGGCCTCCATCCAACCCTTCCAGGTACCATTCTGCTGAGGGACTATCATTATAACCCAGGAATTGTGGATGTTAGGTTGGCGGAAGCTCTATGAAGTAGTCACCAGTCTTGGTCTGGTCATTGTAATTGAAATAAATTGGTGATCTTCCCACCCAGAAACCAACCTTTGGTGGTTGGGGCTAAGGGTCAGTGACTGACTACATTTTTGTTACTCGGGATCTGTGCAATTTAGTTGTGTCAGGGGGGTGTGAGGGAGAGGGAGCATAGTGACCACAACCCTATTGTGATGACTCTGAGCATTCCAGTTTATTTCCATTCAGGAGAACGTTTTGGGTCTAAGGGATTAGCCATAAAAGAAGAGGGTCTCAGGGTCAGCTGGGGTAAGGCCCATATTCCATCCCTCCTGTCTTCTTTAGTAAAATCACATAATAGTCTTTTTATGGATTGCCTACTGTTGGTGATTTTTTCCGCTAGTGTAATCCTCTCTGCCTTTGGGAAATTGGATTGCTCAAAAAGGAACTTGATCAATCCTTGTGGGAAATCTGGCAGTAATTCTCACCCACAGTGGTTTGATGGTGCTTGGAGGGCTGCATATAAGAACTTGCACTTTTGCTTAGGATGTAACCTAGAGATAAACTTATTGTAGCTGCTGCTAGACGTGATTGCCAATGGACCATAAATGAAAGGAAGCGGGATAATAAAAGGGAAACCTAGGGAAAGTTTGTAGAGGCCTGTAAACTGACGGATGCCTCAGGTTTTTGGTCTAATGTGAATAAAGGGTCCCTTTATGCTGCACCCTCAGAGGGCCTAGGAGCTAATATTCCACCTGATTGTTGGTTTACCCATTTTAGAAGTTTACATATATAGAGGTAGCTCTGGGATTGAGCATTAGTGTACCCTTGCCTGCCTCTGGATATTAGATTTAACTTAGAAGAGGTGGAGTTGGCTAAAGAGGAAAGTCCAGCAAGGAAAGCACCATTGAGCCATTAGACCTTCATAAAGAGAATACCACCCTTGGGGCCCCTATCATTACTAACATCCTAAATGCAGCTGTCATAGAGGGCATACCTGTGTCGTAGAAATCGGCCTGTATTGTCCCCATATTTAAAAAAGGGAATAAAAGAGACCTGAGCTGTTATAGACCTATATCTCCGCTGGACTCTGTGGTTATGATTTTGGGGCACGTAATTCTGCACAAAATCGAAACGTGCTGCAGACAACAACATACTCAGCTATGCGCAACATGGGTTTCATGAGGGTCAGGGAACCCTTGAGCAGTATTCAAATTTAAATGTAATCATTGGGAAGTATACAATCGCAAAACATGGAACCCTTTATTTGGCTTTTATGGACCACACTAAACTCTGGAGAATTCTGTCAGAGAGGGGTTTGCCTTAATCGATTGTTGATTTTTTTTTTTAAGGGTCCTTCATGAGGACGTCAATGTGTCTGTCGGGTATAGCATGGAGGGTGACTGTACCAACCCTTCTCCCCTTCATAGGGGCATGAGACAGGGATGTGTTCTGGCTCAAATATTGTTTCTTTTATACATAAGATGGCTTACAATCTGCCTCAGCATCACAGATCACTGACTGCCCATCGATTAATGACAAGCTGGTGTTGTGTCTTCTATATGTCGACTATGCAGTCCTGCTTGTACGGACAGGGAACGTTGTAAGGCGTCTTATTAATACTTTTGTTAAGTACATGGATGACCCAGATTTTGATGTTAACATTACTAAAACTCATATGGTCTGTGGAAAGCCTTGACCAAAAGTTATTCCTTTTCTGACAATAAAGGGGCACCCAATTAGTCAAGTGAATGAGTTCTCCTATCGAGGGATCACCTTTGATTATAAGGAGAGCTGGCTTCATAACCAGCTCCCCTTATGCTCCCGCTTTAACTCCTCTGTAAGGTCTGTTTTTGAGCTGGCTGCTAGAGTAGATGATAAACCTATTTTACTCCTGTTGGAGATGTTTAAACTTAAATATCTCCCTATTTCAACTTTTGGGGCTTCGATATGGGGTACTTGTGATTTCAGTAGCCTGCTTCAAGAAGAAAATAGATCTACGGATGGGTGGGGTGGGCCTGGGAACTCTGCATTTTCTTCTTCATGAAGAACTTGGTATCGGTTACGTGGAAGACCATAGTAAGCTTGCTCCTTTCTTATTGTGACTGTCTGTTTAGGAAAACAAATACACATAATTTAGTAGGGAGCTAATCTTGGAATGCTAGTCCTGTGACCAGGGTCAGAAAAAACCCTGGCTTTGTTACAAAAGAATACTGCAAATAGGCTGGGCAAGCCAGACCTGTTTTTCTCTCCATTCGCACTGCCTAAAGGAGTAGCCATTTGGGCTAAGAAATACTTTTTTTCAATAGCAGCTGTGGATAGAGAGATGAGGGAACTTGTTATGCCCGCTGTGAGATCCTACTTAATCTATAAGACTGGTTCAGGTATTGAACCCTACCTTTCTCAAGTCGAAAACGTCTGGGAAAGGACACTTCTGACTAGGTTTCAGGCCGGTTCTATTAGGTGCACTTTCTGTTTCCCTTAAGGCCAGTTCAATCCGAACCTCATTATGACAAGCTCTTGTGATAATTCTTCTGCACCTTAATGCATTTTACACTTTTCTGTAAGTATTACGCTCCTTTTAGGTGAAGGCATTTATTGCCACTTTTAAAAATTTCTGGGTTTCGTCAATGCAGACCTGCTTTTTATATGACTAACGAGCCTGTTGTGTGGTCTGCCAAATGCGCCTTTTTAAAAATTGCACTCCAATGGTGCATCGATATACGTTTTAATATTCAGGAGGCTTTTCTTACCATTGTAGGTTTTATTTTATTATTATATGTTTATTTGATTGACAATTCAATCTTCAAGGTATGTTTGTGTTTTATTGATTTTTTTTTAATTCTATGCATTGTGAATGTTCTTTTATGATTATATATTTATGATCGAATAAAGATTGAATGAATGAATGGAACTTAATTGCAAAAAATAGTTTGGGAAACAACAATTAACACAAATTAAGTTATTACAACAATGCACTGCACTGCTAGGAATGAGTTCTAGTCACCTCCAAAGGAACAATTAGTAACAGATAAAGGCCAGACAGCAATGACAGGATGACACAGGAGACATATAGCTAGGAATAGGTTCCAACCCAATTCGATTTCAAGACCATCATAATGGAGGCTGAACCACAGAATCCACTTCAGTGCTCTTTGAGCCAAAAAGGTACTCACATCGCCTCCTCTCACTAGCTTGTCAATTCTATTATTCACTTGTTATCTGAAGTGGTTTTCCATGCTGTTTTCGCAAGTTTGCAGTTCTCGGGGAACAGGGTCAAGACTGATTTGCTTATGGCTGGGTCCAAACTGGAATGGCATGGGCAGCAAAAAATCGATGGGTTTAGGCCCAGATCTCTGTACTGGGGGTGAATGTTTGACATTGTTCATCATTCCGTCCATCACTTTTTCTTTTTGCAGGCTATTTAGGAGCACCAATGGTATCATACTAAATTGCGCGCAGCAGTCACAACTGTCAAATCCTCTGTGGCTGATGATGTTTTTTCAGCTGACTTTGCTTCTTCGGAATGTTTTCTCAATTCTAAGCACCTGGGCTAAAGCCCACTCAGTTGTCTTAAAGTGCATGAAGGTCCACTGAGAAAATCAGGGCAATGAACAGGCAGACCTATCCTAGCAAAATCAGTACAATGTAGCATATTGTTTTGGCCAATGACTGGACATAGCAAATACAGTGCATGAAAAGACTAGAGCGCCTAGTGCCCGGAAGATAAAATATGACACCAACTATGCTTTTCTAAAGTTAACATTGTCCACAGATCCTCAACAATACCCCTAGTAATTTAATTTGTACAGCCTTTGAGTGCAAGTTCTAGATTATGTCTGGGCTGGATTTCAACCCATAATGTGTTAGGAGCTTCTGTTTTTGGTGTTCTATTTAACGGTCTGATTCTGGTTCGGTGGTAATATGTGATCCTGACTACTGTAGGAAATGGTAAAGCTGGGGGAGACTCCACCTGCAGTATCACATCCACTATGGAGTTAGTAGGATTGAGGAAATTTCAACGGCAGATACTCCAAAGAATTAACCACTTCTCACAGAAATTAAAGCAGTTTCCATTCAAATGTAAGTCAGGACCTTATTTTAACATATCTCAGACTAGATCCTGAGTTTAGGTAGTGTGTCTGACTTCCAAAGCCCCCTCTGACCTCTTTTAGTCATGTGCAGAGGGAGAGATTTGTAACATTACTGGAGTGCAATAGTATTGGAGGCCAAGTGACAATAACAGGTAGCAACAGTGCCCAACAGGGAGCAAGCACAAATCCCCATGAAGGACCAGGTTCTCTCTTGGTTGGTCCAATATCTTTTTTGCTCAGTTACCTTCTGTTAATTCTAAAAGCACGTCACATAAGACAGCCTGATTACCGCAACACAGTATCCTTCAAAGATCAATGTGTGGCACAGTTGAAAGGCCAGTTCTTTATGATGTTCTTATATTTCTGCTGTTTGCACTGTTTTTATTCATGTAAATTAGACAGTCTCATCCATCTTCTAAGCACACATCAAAACAGCCTGACCACACAAGCGGTCAAAAGAAACACAAGTACTAACAACCATTGGCAAAGGCGACCTACTGCCTTTGGCAATGGGGTGAGGGTGGTGAACAGGAGTGAGGTGAAAGAGAGAGAGGTTGATTAGAGATTAACAGGGTGTGACAGCTTAGTATCCTCATAGACGGCTGTATAAGCAATAAGGTGGGGACACTTTATGGGGCACCTCGCTGCACAGAGAGACAAGCTGCTACTGTGTTCAAACTTTTTTTCAAGTAACACAAAGGAGACACATGGTGTCAGTTTGACGGTGTGGGTAGGAGGGGGCATGCGAAGGAGGAGGCTCTTTCCAAACAGGCTCCGGTTTCAACAAGTGGCTCTTTCCAGAGAAGGTGACTAGGACAGATGGTCTGTTTAAGAAGGAATATTTGAATTTACCTGTTGAAGGGTTCACTTGCCCTCCCTAAGCACCCGATTCCTGCTAGTCAGAGCCCTCTAAATCGAACAAGGATGGGTAAGGGGTGAGTACTCGGTGTGTGTTTTTAATGAACTTTTTAACTGTTAATATGCGCTTCTGGTCTTTGTTTTTATTAAAATGTATGCCAGTACTGGAAATAGAAAAGAGTGCCCGCCGTCTGTTTAAACAACTTGGAGTTCTTCTATTTCTGTGGAACCACTTGGCTGCAGGTTCAAATCTAGGTCTGCCGATTCAGTCTGCCCTCATCCTGCAGAGGATAAATGTTTACCTTAAAGTTTACCTTCAAGTTGTTGTTGCGCAAGGACAAGGTACATTGATTGGTAACCTCGGAAAAGTATCTTGAAAAACCAGAACTCTGCCCATGAGGTGTGATTAATTGCCTGCCCACCTCCTTCAGTTTAACAAGCAGGACACTCACAAATCTCCTCTAGGAACTCCTTGGGCTTCACCCCACCATGCTGCCATATGGCCGGCTTGACGTGAAAGTTGTTCATGGCGGAGGTGGCTGTTGTCATGCACAAGGCCGCGGAATGAGCAAAGAGAGGTGGGCAGCTGGGAGGAGATGGAGGGGGGCATCTGTGTCTAGCAGAATGCAATAACACACACAGGGGGGAGGGGCACTCCAGGCGTGCTGGAAAACGGAGCACATCAGCGAATCAGATGTAATAAAAGGGATGAACAGGAGGAACCCTGAGTTAAAGAGGCATCGCAGATGCATACAGCAATATAGCAAACAGGAACAAGGGAAAACATATGGCTAAATAAATAAATGTCAATAATTAACCTAGAAGAGTGGAGGGCTCTCCTTCCTTTGCACATGAAATATGTGGCAAGAGAAAACCCTATCAAGATGGCCACTAAAAAGTGCACGTTTTTCTCTAGACAACTTGTTGTACTTTTCCACTTCTCTGTAGAATATCTGAAATACTGGGGAAATACGATAGCTGGGAAGTAAAAAAATCGGACTAGCTCTTCTACCTCATTTTTTTAAATGCACAGAGATCTGATGCTAGGAGCGAGCACTTGTGTAAAGCGCTAATAATCAATTTAAAAAGTAGTACAAAGAACAATCGCTTTAATGGGGCTTGTGGATGAATAGCAGTAATTGGTCCCCGCTCTCAAGGCTAAAAAGACACAGAGGCATGACATATGTATGCAAATGGGGGTAAAGAACTGAAAACCGTTATGGTGACAGCAAAAGGGAAGCCTTTGGGCGGGCTAAAGCCCACTTACTATATACAACAGGTCTCTTTTCGAGACAGCACATGGCGCTGTCTAGAGCCTAGACCTAAAAAAGAAGAATTTCAAAATCAATATGTAAGTGATAACGTGAAACAAAAGGAGCAGATGAAAAATAACTTTTATGGGTGTCAACCGAAAGTCCAAGAACTGAGATAAAATGGTGTAAAAATGCAAATCATTACAAGACATTTTCCTAATGAGAGATGCTTGGCTACTAAAGAGAGAGTTACTGGTACTGATTTTGGGAACTCCTAGCCAGAGTTATAGAGGTCAGAAAACTGAAGTATAAACTATTGTATTAGCATCAAGTACCTGAAAAATACCAAGGCTAGGTAAACACCAGCGCAGATTTTTTTTTCTTCTTTTTTTAGTGAAGTACTTCATTCTCAGTTGTGCATGAAGAAATGCAAGTTAAGGAGTCTTCAATTGTTTGAAAGATTAAGGTAACCCTTTCCAGCAAATTACCACTTACTGTGTTGACTTGTCGCATCTCTTTCTGAAACTCTTCCCACTCTTTGTCCATTTGATCTTTCGGGGCATCAACTTTTCTCACCTGAAGAAACATGCAAATACTGTATTAGGGCTCTGATCTCAGTATGTCATGGGAATGCCATCAAGACGAAAAGAGCACACAAAATGCTCACTTGTAAAAAATAAATATATTTATAGCTATTAAATGTTTTACAAAGTGCATTATATTATTATTTCGCAAAATGTAATCTTACACCGTCAGAGTAGCTCAACAACTAGATAAATACATACCTAGTAGGAATAAGTAGCGTTCAAGGAAATTCCAACCAATCAAGTTTTATACTTTTACAACTGCTCATCAAAGAACTCCAAATAGAAAAGCATTTATCAAGGATTAAAAGAAAAAACACTGATCAGGCTGCGACATCAAGGTTAGAAATAGTTAGATGACAACTGAAGTCGTATATCAGTAATTACATACAAACCCTGTTCATCCATAAATTATACTTACAATGAACTATTCTATAATGTGTTTCCAATTACCAACACTAATTTTCAATAACATCAATATGCAAAAATATGGTTTGTTTGGGTTAGTCCAAAACCAAATTTGCATGACCTGGAGCTTGTGGTTTTGGTGTGTGTATATGTGAACTTTGTCTCCACCATGGTGTCCAAGTTTATTCTGATGAAACATTTGTGAGGTGAAATGAATTACTATCAAGACTTCTCCATCTCACGCATATCTGGATTAGGAATGTCACATGCTATCTCAAACAGAAATAGTCACTTTTCGAGAATCAAGAGTATTTAACAACTTTATGAATTTATAATTGTATGGCGCATCAACCAAGGGTACTTGCCCCGTGGTGTCTTACACTACTAGTGCAAGTCAGGAATCTGTTCTCAAAGCCCAATAAGAAAGTTGTAGGATTTTATTCTGTACCAGCCTGGATGATCACTGTAGCTCATCCCGAAGAAGGTAGTGCATATAGTTTTTAACCTGTAGGGTGCCTTGGACGACGTGATCTCGTCCAAGGCACCAGTTCCCGGGTGCCTTGGATGAGATCACCTCGTCCTGCACCCGGGAACTTAGGGGAGCGCTAGCACTCCCCCCCATGGGCCCGCTACCCATAACCCCCCCGGTCGTGGATGGAAGAGGAATCCCTTCCTCTTCCACCCCCGACTCCCCCCACCCCCGGCAATCTGATGACGTCGAGGGAAGAGGGCTTCCTTCAGGTAAGTCCTTCCCTTATTGGGGGTTTGAGGGAGGAAACAGACACGGGAAAGGAAAGGGTTTTTCCTTTCACCCTGTGCCTGTTTTCACTGGATTCCTGCTCAACGATCGCAGACAGGGCTCGCAATCGTGGAGCAGGAATCCCCACTAGCCTCCAGGGATTTCTTTGTGTTTCATTTTGGGAGCGACCCTTTGGGCAAGGGTCGCTCCCATGGGGGTGGGGGCTATTTTATTTCGTATCCCCCCCCCCCGGGGGGCAGATAGGCCGATTTCTCGGCCGATCTGCCCCCAGGGGGGAGGCGAAAACCACTAGACACCAGGGATTTAGATTTTGACAATCATTTTGGAAGCGGCCCCTTGGGCAAGGGTCGCTACCACAGGAGGCTATTTTTTTAAATCCTATTTTGCCCCCCCGGGGGCAGAGGGGCGAAAACCACTAGACACCAGGGATTTAGTTATTCACAATTATTTTGGGAGCGACCCCTTGGGCAAGTGTCGCTTCCATGGGGGGCTATTTTTTTTTTTTACCTATTTCCCCCCCCGGCCCTCTCTCCGGGGGCAGATCAGCTGATTTTTCGGCCGATCTGCCCCCTGGGGGAGGTGAAAACCACTAGACACCAGGGATTTAGTTTTACATATGTATTTTGGGAGCGACCCCTTGGGCAAGGGTCGCTCCCATGGCGGGCTATTTTTTTTAAATCCTATTTCGGCCCCCCTGGGGGCAGAAACCCCTAGACACCTGGGATTTTGTTTTTTCATATGTATTTTGGGAGCGACCCCTTGGGCAAGGGTCGCTCCCATGGGGGCTATTTTTTTTCCCCTATTTCGGCCCCCGTAAGGACAGATCGGCCATGTTTTTGGACGCTCTGGCCCCCGGGGGGGTCGAAACCCACTAGGCGCCAGGGATTGTATTGTGTGCTTGTGTTTTGTGTGTTTGGGGGCACCCCTTGGGCAAGAGTTGCCCCCCCCCAAAGTGGGGACTTTTCGTATTGGCTATCTCTGCCCCCCTTGGGGGCAGATGGGCCTATTTTTGTAGGCCCATCTGCCCCCAAGGAGGGCAGAAACCACCAATACGCCAGGGATTTTTCTTTTTTGTTCCCCTTTTTTTGTTTTGTGCTGGGGGTGCCCCTTTTGGCAAGGGTCGCCCCCCCCCCCCCAAAGGGGGCACAGAGCTGTTGCCCATTTCTGCCCCCCTTGGGGGCAGATCAGCCAATTTTGTTTACGCCCATCTGCCCCCAAGGGGGGCAGAATCCACTTAGGCACCAGGGATTGTGTGTGTTTTGTGTGTGTGTGTGTGTGTGTGTGTGGGGGGGGCGGCACCTTTGGCAAGGGTCGCCCCCCCAAAGGGGGCACATTAGTGATGGCCATTTCTGCCCACCTTGGAGGCAGATCAGCCTATTTTTGTTAGGCCCATCTGCCCCCAAGGGGGGCAGAAGGCACAAAGATGTCAGAGATTTTTTTTTTTTGGTTCCCTTTGTTTTTTTGGGCTGGGTCACCCCCATTCGCCCCCTTTGGCAGGGGCCGCCCCCCTAAACAGGGTACAGAGCTGTTGGCAATTTCTGCCCCACTTGGGGGCAGATCAGCTTATTTTTTGTTTAGGCCCATCTGCCTCCTAGTGGGGCAGAAGCCACTTAGGCACCAGGGACAATTTCTAAGTTCTTGGTGGCGGGGTGTTTGTCAACTGGCGAAGTATTTGTATTTGTGATTATAACAGTTTATTTCTTCTTTTTGTTCTAGTTCAAAGCTTTTGCTTCCTGTGCTGTGGATCCTTGCGGTTTTGGCAGTAGTTGTCCTGCGGTTTGCATAGTTGCGTGTTTTAGGTAAGTGAAAGCAATTTACGCCAAAGGAGTATTGTTGACATGCATAAACAACATGTTTGTAGGTGGTGTACTAAATGCAGTATTGAGTGTGAAATTGTCCTTAGATTTGAGCACAATGATATTTGTGTTGTCATATGTCTAATTTGCTTTTTTCTTTTTAGTGGGATATCATTTGTGATTGCTGTGTCTGTGCAGAGTAGTTTCTGGTGAGCATCTTTTTCAGGCAAGAGAGTGGTATAGTTTTTTAGTACATAACTCTTTGCGATAAAGCTACACTTTGTTTATTACTTATTTTAATGCTAGTTGTTGTTGCCAATCCATTTGTTGTCAGTGAGGATCATGGCTAGCCGCAGAGTGACCGCTCAGCAGGCTGTTGGAATGCTCTTTGAGTCGTCTTCAGACCATGATTACGAGACTGACTGCATCTGAGGCAGAGGAGGAAGTGAGAGATTCTGGCAGTGAGTTTTCTGTCCAAGAGTATTCTTCTGATGAGGAAGCTACTCTCAGTGCAGATGAAGGGCCTGTTGTAGAGGAGGTAATTGATGTGCCAACAGTGCAGCACCCTGGGGCTGAAGGGTTTCCCATTAGAAGACCTGACACCTGGATTGCCCCAAACATGGAGCAACCAGTTACCTGCATTTACTGGTCTCCCAGGGTGTATAGTCAATATGGAAAACTTTTTGCCTGTCCATTTCTTTCACTTGTTTATGGACTATGTATTTTGGAAGAGATTGTGGAGCAGACTAATTTGTATGCATAGCAATATTTGAGGGACAACGCTGCCAGATTTAGGCCTCAGTCTAGAGCTACTCAGTGGGTTCCCACATATCTGGAAGAGAGGAAAAAGTTTTTAGGTTTGGCTTTTTTGATGGGGTTGATCAGGAATCCATCACTGGCTTCTTATTGGTCTACTGGTCCCTTGATGGCAACGGCTATATTTCCTGCAACTATGACACGTAATCGCTATTTGCTTCTTCTTCGTATGCTGCATTTTGTAGACAATGCTTTAGCCTTGCCACGAGATCAACCTGATGGTGACCGTCTTTTTAAGATTAGGCCTGTCCTTGACCATTTTGTAGATCGGTTTTCAGAGGTCTACGTTCCAGGCAAAGAGATAAGTGTGGACGAGTCTTTGGTCCTTTTCAAGGGGTGTTTAGTTTTTAAGCAGTACATTCCTAGTAAGAGGGCATGGTATGGGATTAAATTGTATATGCTGTCAGAAAGCAGTACAGGATATGTGTATAATTTCCGGGTCTACACTGGTAGGGATTCCAGTATTGACCCTCCTGGTTGTCCGGCCATTTTTGGAGTTAGCGAATAAATTGTGTGGGAACTTGGTAGACGACTGTTTAACAAAGGTCACCATTTGTACGTAGATAATTTCTACACTGGAGTGTTGTTCAAGGAGTTGTTTAGAGTGGACACTGTTGCTTGTGGCACAATCCGTTCTAACCGGAAAGGCTTTCCAAGGGAGCTTGTCTGTAAAAAAACTTGAGGGGGGACAGTGCAGTGCCTTGCGGAATAACGAGCTGCTAGCTCTGAAATTTTCAGACAGAAGGGATGTGTACATGCTATCTACCATCCATGATGAGAGTACTTCCCCTGTGACTGTTTGGGGTCAGGTTGCGGAAGTGCGCAAACCTGCGTGCATTTTGGACTACAATAGGCACATGGGTGGTGTTGATAGAGTAGATCAGAGGTTAGAATCTTACACTGATCTTCGTAAGTCTTACGTGTGGTATAAAAAGTTGGCCCTACATTTATTTCATTTGGCAACTTTTAATGCTTTTATTGTGTTAAAGGATTGTTCACCTGAGTCAAGGATGACATTTGTTAAATTTCAGGAGTCCGTGATAGAGAGCCTTATTGTGGTGGAACGGGCAAGAGTTCCTAGAGTAGAAGTGGTGGAGGAAGTGGCTAGATTGAAAGATCGCCACTTTCCAGATCACATTCCTCCCACTCCCAAAAAAGACTTGCCCACAAAGAAATGTAGAGTATGTGCCTGGAGATCAATCCGGAGGGAGAGCCGGATGTACTGCCCCGAATGCCCTTCAAAGCCTGGGCTGTGTGTGCCCGGCTGTTTTAGAAGTTACCACACAAGGAACATTTTTGGGAAATACTGCGAGCATTAACTGCCTGTTTTATATTTTCGTATGTTCAGTTTCACAGTTGGCATTACTGTCATGTATTTAGTTAGAGCTTTTGTGTTTGTAGTTTTTTACTTATTTTATAATTAGTTAGTGATTTCTTTGTTGTTTATAAACAAAACAAAAAGTGATGGTGGTGTGCGTCGGTTGGCTCTTGGCTGGCGGTGTGCTTGGGGTGGCGCTTGGCTGGCGGTGTGCTTGGGGTGGCGCTTGGCTGGCAGTGTGCTTGGGGTGGCGCTTGGCTGGCAGTATGGGTGGGGTGGCGCTTGGCTGGCAGTCTGGGTGGGGTGGCGCTTGGCTGGCGGTGTGCTTGGGGTGGCGCTTGGGGTGGCGCTTGGCTGGCGGTGTGCTTGGGGTGGCGCTTGGGGTGGCGCTTGGCTGGCGGTGTGCTTGGGGTGGCGCTTGGCTGGCGGTGTGCTTGGGGTGGCGCTTGGCTGGCGGTGTGCTTGGGGTGGCGCTTGGCTGGCGGTGTGGGTGGGGTGGCGCTTGGCTGGCGGTATGGGTGGGGTGGCGCTTGGCTGGCGGTATGGGTGGGGTGGCGCTTGGCTGGCGGTATGGATGGGGTGGTGCTTGGCTGGAGGTGTGCTTGGCTGGAGGTGTGCTTGGGGTGGCGCATGGCTGGCGGTCTGGGTGGGGTGGCGCTTGGCTAGCGGTGCCAGCCAAACGCCAGTCCAAACACTCATCAGCTGGTGTGATTGCTGTATCAGGCATGTGGGCGTATGAAAGTGATGGGCCCTTGACTGGCACTGTCTGTCAATGAAAGTGTTGTAATGTGCTGGGCCCGTGGCTGGCGGCGTGAATGGTCTTGTGCATGTCATGTATGAAAGGTGTGTGAATGGACTGTAAAGCGGTTGGTGCCTTGCCGTGGCTTTACAGCTCACAAGCTGTGAGTCATTGGTTCAGTTTTTTGGCCTTTCAGTTATTACCAGTGCATTTCACTTTTGTGAAATCTCTTGTTAATAAAATTTGATCTACTGAACCATCACTCACCCTCGTGCCAAATCCAACCAGTACATGTGGTACAAATGACAAAACCCGCTCCGCTATAATCAGGCGTCGCAGCACACTTGTGACACGCTAGGTGTCTCAGGTGGGACCCCGATGATGAAGCATGCCACCAACTTGGTTGGTGGGTGAGGGGTCTTTTTCACATAACCTAAGTGCGTTTCTTTTCACAAATTTAGTGTTTGGCACATCACAGACGTATGTGGACACATCAAAATGATATATTACAAAACTACCTGTGTTTGGGGGAAGGGGGCACCTATGTTTTTGGTCCTGGGTGTGGCGTTCATCTAGGGAAACCTACCAAACCCAGACATTTTTTAAAACTAGACACCCCAAGGAGTCCAGGGAAGTGTGGCTTGCGTCGATCCCCCAACATTTTCTTACCCAGACTCCTCTGCAAACCTCAAAATTTGCTTAAAAAAGCCTATTTTCCTGACTTTTGTTTGTACGATCACCGCTCCAGCACAAAATTCCTACTCCCCAGCGTTCCCCTCAGTCTCCCAAGTAAAATGACACCTCACTTGTGTGGGTCCCCAAAGCAGAGTCAGCCTAAAGATGTATAAAAGAAGAATATGTGCTTATCAACTCGCTGTGCTATCCCCATAATCTCTACAAGTTTGTGGCCTTTTTCTGTTGCAGGCACCTGGCCCACCCCACACAAGTGAGGTATCATTTTTATCGGGAGACTTGGGGGAACGCTGGGTGGAAGGAAATTTGTGGCTCCTCTCAGATTCCAGAACTTTCTGTCACCAAAATGTGAGGAAAACCTGTTTTTTTTAGCCAGAATTTGAGGTTTGCAAAGGATTCTGGGTAACAGAACCCCGCAAGTCACCCCATCTTGAATTCCACATGGTCTCTAGTTTTAAAAAATGCACAGGTTTGGTAGGTTTCCCTAGGTGCCGGCTGAGCTAGAGGCCAAAATCTGCAGGTAGGAACTTTGCAAAAAACACCTCTGTTTTCTGTCAAAAAATGGGATGTGTCCACGTTGTGTTTTGGGGCATTTCCTGTCTCGGGCGCTAGGCCTACCCACACAAGTGAGGTATCATTTTTATCGGGAGACTTGGGGGAACATACAATAGCAAAACAAGTGTTATTGTCTCTTGCCTTTCTCTACATTTTTTCCTTCCAAATATAAGAGTGTGTAAAAAATATGTCTATTTGAGAAATGCCCTGTAATTCACATGCTAGTATGGGCACCCCGGAATTCAGAGATGTGCAACTAACCACTGCTCCTCAACACCTTATCTTGTGCCCATTTTGGAAATACAAAGGTTTTATTGATACCTATTTTTCACTCTTTATATTTCAGCAAATGAATTGCTGTATACCCAGTATAGAATGAAAAACCACTGCAGGGTGCTGCTCATTTATTGGCTCTGGGTACCTAGGGTTCTTGATAAACCTACAAGCCCTATATATCCCCGCAACCAGAAGAGTCCAGCAGACGTAACAGTATATTGCTTTCAAAAATCTGACATTGCGGGGGAAAGTTACAGAGTAAAACGTAGAGAAAATTTGCTGTTTTTTTCACCTCAATTTCAATATTATTTTTTTCCCAGTTGTTATTTTCTGTAGGGAAACCCTTGTAGGATCTACACAAATTACCCCTTGCTGAATTCAGAATTTTGTCTACTTTTCTGAAATGTTTAGGTTTCTGGGATCCAGCATTGGTTTCACACCCATTTCTGTCACTGACTGGAAGCACAAAAAATCGTACAAATGGGGTATGTCCCAGTAAAATGCCACAATTGTGTTGAAAAATTGGGTTTTCTGATTTAAGTCTGCCTGTTCCTGAAAGCTGGTGAATTTAGCACTGCAAACCCTTTGTTGATGCCATGTTCAGGGAAAAAACCACAAGCCTTCTTCTGCAGCCCATTATTCCAATTTTTTTAGAAAAAAAAAAACCAAAAATCACTGTATTTTGGCTAATTTCTTGGCCTCCTTCAGGGGAACCCACAAAGTCTGGGTACCTCTAGAATCCCTAGGATGTTGGAAAAAAGGACGCACATTTGGCGTGGGTAGCTTATGTGGACAAAAAGATATGAGTGCCTAAGCAAGAACAATTCTAAATAGGCAAAAAAAGGCCTGGCACAGGAGGGGAAAAGGCCTGGCAGCGAAGGGGTTAATCCACTGAAACATGACCATTTTGTTCTAATGTTTAGTTTACTGGGCAGGTACTGCGAAGTATGTGAACATTGATATTTGGGACCATTTATTGACTAGGCTCCCACGTGAATGAGAAACCTTGTTTTCACACGTGAGAGTGTGTATGACTGATGATAATTTGTGATATGGAAAGTAAAAAATAAAGATATTTTGTGTAATAGATTAAAAATACATACATCAATGTATAGAATGGGAGACAAAATGCAGAATGTTCCAGTGTTATGTATCATTCATAGATGGTCACAGTTTTCTATGTAGTTACTGAAAAAATAGAATGGTGTCCAAAGTCAAGTGATTTCAGTTTTTAAAAGCGCGCTATAATAAATACTGTGGTCTCTTTGACACAGTTACCTTTCAATACAATATTGGTATGGCAGGCATGGCCTTTATAATTGTTAGAAATGGGGTCTTTGTTTGGCAGTCAGGTTATTCCCTGTCCAAGATAGGACCCTCACTCTAGTCAGGGGAAAGGAAAATCATCCTGTTAACCCTTGCTCACCCCCCTTGGTAGCTTGGCACGAGCAAGCAGAAGCAAGGTGCAAATTATTTGTACCAACACACACAGTAACTCAGTGAAAACAGTACAAAATGACAACTCAGGTTTAGAAAAATAGATAACATTTATCTAAACAAAACAAGACCAAAACAACAGAGATCCAATATACACAAGTCAAGTAATGAATTTTTAAAGATTAAACTCAAAAATAGCGCTTAGAAACATAAAATCCTTGATGAGGTGATAACACGGCATTGTGACAGAGTTGTTCCCAACAATCAGACGGCAATGGTGCCGGGTATGGAGTCATGCAGACCCCTAGGTACAGTAAACTTAGTAAAATGTGAAAAGAAAACAGTGCATGAAGTCGGGGATCGCGGCGTCGCTGGATCCGAGGTGGTGTCGGACCCGGTGCTGTGGGGCGAAGGCGTCAAGAAGAGGCGTTGGGTCCTTGCTGTGGAGCAGTGGAGGTGAGGCGGCATCGGTGCGAAGCATTGAATCCACGCACTTCGGGTGGAGTCGATCACGATGTGGTGTGGCAACTCCACAGAGTCGCAGACTTCAGCGGGGCTGCAGTGATGTCGGGCCTGCGAGGGTCGTCACACTCCAGCGAGGACCACGGAGTCGGTTGCAGGCAGCGTCACGTGCTTCGGCAGCGGTCCAGATTCATCGAAATCAGGTTTATTGGATTTTCATCAGCTTCTCCTTTCAAGGGCCCAGGGACTGGCTAGGGCACCACTTGTCAGGGCAGAAGTCTCAATAGAGTCCAGGTGCTGGTAGGGGAAGTCTGTGATGGCCCCCGATCCTTCAGGACAGGGGAAAGCTCAGTACAAGCCCCTGGAGATTCTTCTCAAGCAGGAATATACCACAAAGTCCAGTCTTTGTCCCCTTTCACAGGCAGAAACAGCAACTGCAGGATAGCGCAGCAAAGCACAGTCATAGGCAGGGGCAGCACTCCTCCTCAGCTCCTCATCTTGGCAGAGGTAAAGATGAAGAGCTGAGGAGGAGTGCTGTTTTATCAGGCAGTACCACCTGCTCATGATTGTCTTTGGGGCACAAGTTTGATATTATCCTCCACTCTCAGGTCAGGGTGTTTAGCTAAAAAAGTGGACAGTTCGAGGAATATATGTAAGGGACTACTGCATGGGTATATCCTTATGTAGGCTCATTTTCTTGTTATGACTACCATGGCTTCCGTAACACTGTAGTCTTTACTCTCACATGAACTGAATGTGCAACAGCTCCCCAGTTTTATGCCCCCTGCTCCATGGTGCATACTGTCCCTCTTAGTGGTTGTTTGACAACGATGGAAGGCCCTCCAAGAGGTGGAAAAGCATTGGCACACCAGTCCTAAATGGATTCTAAGAAAAACTTTAAAAAATAACTGCATATACATTTCACAATCCATGCATTGCTCAGCATTTTTTCCCCATCAGGTTGGAATACCTATATACGTGAATGTGAAACACGGTAAGGAGCAGATCTCCAATGCACCTTGGTGGAGTGAAGAGAAAGGCATGGGGATATGTGGCATGGACGAAGTGGAGTCCTTGGCTCAGTATAGCACAAGAGTAGGTCTATGGTATACAAGGGACATGATCTAATTGTATATTCACAACTCAAGGCAGCACACCTAAATAAAATTAGACAATAATTCTATGTATTGTACAGTATCCGTAAAGACACTGTTGCGCAGGTGTGGTGTCCTGGTACTTGACACGCCTAATACCATGATGAAGAAGATCTGGAGGGTTGTCTAGAGACAACCTTGTACATGCAATAGTTGCTGGTTGTAGTACTATTACCAAAAATAACAAGAACTTCTTTATGTGTTTTCAGACTCCATTCGGGGGAGGGAGAGGGTTGAGGTTGAGGTGGGTACATGGTTAATGTAGGCTGCTTGGCCTTAACTGTGGTGGTTAAAGTCATTTGCTGCTGATGTCAGCCCTAATATGGGTCTTGGAACAGGGTAAGGTACAACTCTTTTCACTCTTGACCACAATGGTAGTGAGGGTGAGCAGCCACAGGCTTCGGAGGGTGGTAACATGCAAAAGCTCTGAAACTCAACAGTCAACTGACAGATTCAATGCAGTGTTCAACCAAGTATTTAACTTTTATGAAAGAACGTTTTTTAATCACACAGCAAAACTAAATACAACATATTAACTGTACTAACATACAGTTATAAAGTAAGTTGTGAAAGACATTGAGGTGCTCCACCCACTACTTCCTAGTGTTGTTCCTGTATCCACACTCCCCTCCCACTACAGTCGAGACAGTGTGTGATCAATATCTCTTCACTCCTTGTTAGCAAAATGTCTTACTGAGCACAGAAGGCCTATGAATGTGCGTTAAGTATTTAGATGCTTATGCACTAGGCCCAACATTTTTACCAGCTGTATTCTGTAGCGGTTTGGGCAGTGCGTAAGGCGAGAGGTCGGCTTGAGTGCTGACCAAGGACACTGACACCCTCCTTTAATGTTGATACTTGCAGAAACATGCCAACCTCATTGTCTGATCAGTGATTTATTTTCACTGTGCCACTAGGGGATTCATTAAACTGCATCTCTCTACCTACTAGGTAGTTTTTATTTTTTATTTTTACTTCACACACGTTTCCCCTCTCCACACCCTCACAAGTTTCCGGATTAGATGAGTGGCATAGCCTATATATACTAAATATTATTCTTCCATGCTCCCCTATATTCTGAAGGATAGTAGCTTGCATCTACTTCTTAGGAGAAATACCAGGAGGGGCCCAAATATAAAGCATGCCACCCTTCGGGTGGGCGAGGGCCTCCGTCCTTAACCAGGAAGGGTTTCCCACCTCACTAAACTAGAATTAGGATCTGGTATTTGATGTGGTAGTCTGTGAATGCCTGAGAGGCTGAACGGGCTGCCTGCTACTTTTTCCAACCCTAATGTGAGTTAGGCTTTGTAGCACACAGCAATGGGGCGGGTTCCAGGCAGGTGCATCACAAACAGAGGCACAAAGATCTGTGAGATCACTGAACTTCGCTGTTATCATCCTTACTGAAGCATTAACTACATACAGACAAAAGGGCAAGTCCTGCATAGAAACGTTCTCACATTGAAGATTAGAAACTTCAGTCCTACTACTCTCCACTATCTACCAAATTGCAGTAGTCAGGAAGAATTAATCGGCAGCCCTTTGTTGTAGCAGAGGGCATCTTTTGTATCATCACTGCACTCCAAGATTTTGGACTAATGCTGCTGTTTTTTTTTTGTCTATTGCACTAGGGCATGCTTTCCAGACCCCAGTGAATGTGCTCTGACCCCCAAAGTATGTTTACAATCCAATCGGCTAATACCCAATTGGCTCAATAAACGTAAACTTGTAAGTCACAAGAGGTACCCAGGACTAGTAACTTAAATGACATATGTAGACAGCAGCACTTAATATTACCACCTATGCGGCGACAAGTGGAAAAAGTAACACTAGGCCTGACTGTAGCCTGGCCAGGCAGCTTAACCCTCCCACCTCAACATGGCAAAATATACCCTTTTGCCAGCCAGGTCAAAGCCTTCCTTTTTAACTTTAGTATGCCAACCTTGCGAAAGCTTTGGTAGCCTACCAGGCGGGGTGCTTAATGTTAAAAAGAAAGGCATGTTCATTTTGTGTTTAATACACCTAACAGTGAAAACAAGAAACCACTGTTTTTACTGTAGCAAGGCCAGTGGTCCCATTGGTTAACATGGAGTTCCACTAACCACCACATCAAATGTTCACTTCAATTTGGGACCACCAAAGATACTAATGACTATCACACCTTTGCCTGCCCACTCCTTTGTGTGAGAAGACAGGCATCTCTTCCACCAAGGACAATCCTGATGCAAAACTGGGCTTCTTTGAGGAGTGGCTCATTATGTTGTGGACAACACAGGGTGAGCCCAGGGCTCCTCACAGGGAAAGAAGGATTGTGCTACCTTGGTTTAGGGTAGAGAGGAGCATCATGGGATTGTTGGAGGGCCAAACCCTCAGGAAGTGATGTGAAGTGGGAAGGGTAGCATCATGGGAACTATTGCCCCATAGTCTAGGGAGTCCTCCCCTCACACAAACAAGAATATAGCATAAACGTGGCAGTGCAGACCCACAGTCCTCAGATCATTACTGGACTGGAAGAAGGCAAAAGACCACCCTGTTGCTCCCTGGACCCTGTAAAGAGGCTGCACCATAGACTTGACTACACCTCCTGCACCCAAGGAACCCGCAAAGAGTAATGTGCCAGGACATAAGGAGTGACTCAAAGGGACAGGTAGCTAGCCCCCTGTTAAGCTTCTGGGCCAAAAAAAAGCTAAAGGAACCTGCACCCGTTGAAAGCTGAGTCGCCTGGAAAGCTTGCCAACCTGGAAAACAGGGTGTCTGTTGGGCAACTGAGTTCATTTGTTCCCGAGGTGCCCTTAAGTCTGTGGGACCCATAGCTGAGGTCGAAATGGATTCTGGTCCTTTAAGGAAAAGGATTTACTTACCTGTGAGCAACTGCTGATCATGCTATGAACTTGGACATTAGTTAACCAGTGGTGGCTGGACCTCCACTGGACTCCTTTGCTGCAAAAAAGGCAATGAGTCATTAGGTTGGAGCCCTGAAGTCCATAGACCCTAGGTCTCTCCTACCCTCCCCCACCCCTTAGAAACTCACCACATCTCTTCAGCATCCTTCATACCCAGCAACAGACCACTTATTGACTGGACCGCTTTGAGGAGGAAAAGACACTGAGGACACCAAAACTGCTTATTATGGCAGGTAAACTGCCCCCCGCACCTAAGTGGTTTCCTGTGACTGGCCCTAAGTCACTGCAGCTAGTCCAAGAAGACTAACAGGAGTTTTAGCTCATTGGTTCTAATCACTTCCAGTGATTTATTGCATCCAAGAGCTTAAAGTATTTTAGTTAAGTTTGAAAAATCATCTACGGTTCTGTCGCGTAGGTTCTCATTATGGTAATGAGGCTACTGGATTTGGTCGGTAGAATCTCCTGGATTGTGGGTACTGAGTACGATTCCACACCAGGTGACACCTGACTGCCTAATCGGGGTTTCTGGCTAACTAGCAGTCCCTCATCTCCGAACGAGATGATTGTGGCAACAAGGCACATGGCAAGATAGACTCCTCAGAGAATCGTGGTACACCAGATTAGATCCCTTTCTCTCAGTTACCAAAATTTCACTGAGGCAAAAACAACGAAGGCAGAATATATTTCAACACGCATTTATTAAAATATCTGCATCTTAGAGAAAAGCTTGTGAATGGCAATAACAAAGATGATAAAACACAATAGAAGCAAGAATGTGACTAGAAGTGTAAAACACAAAAACAGTCCTACCATACTGTCTAACCAGGGGAGTGGATCTATGACACCCCCACCTACGCTAAGTATGAGCACAGCATACAAAGCTTAATCTGCCCTTCAGGTTTCCCCCCGGACAACATTATCCCTCATACCTGAAAAAGAAGCCTGAAGTCTAGTAAGACACCGTCCCCATCTGGGTCAGGGGTTCGGCCGTCTACGCAAGCAGCTGCAGCGAAGCATGCAGCAATCAGCATACAGTCGTGGTCATCTGGCTGGAATCTCCTTCCAAATTGAATGGGACAAAGAGGTGTTCTTATAATAAGACCACTAGCATTATAGGAAACAGTCCCCTCTTCCTGTGAATGTTAAAGAAACAGCATACCACGTTTGTCGGCAAACCTACCTAAGTGTAGCCTTGGAAGGAGCACAGAGTCTCTGCTAAGAACACAGTGTTATCCCAAGCAAAATGGCAATGCAAAAATAATAAAAACAGCACTGCAAAACTGACTCTTGTCAGAAATATAAAACTATGCTGCCGAAAGCGTATCAAGGTAAAAGTGCACAGCTGCAGGCCTATATAGCTGAAATAACATGAATAAAATATGGTTAAAATAGCTATGCAACAGTTCCCTTCAATAGATTTTTGTCATTTTGGTATCCAATTTAAGATAAAAATGTACTCTACTTTTATAAATTGGTGTCAGGTTTGTATTTCTTGTGTCTCTTATTCATTAATTGAGTTGGTACTTCTGAATGCTTTACAGTTGTTCCTCTGACAAAGTCTGGAGTTCTGTACCACAGCTACCCAGGACTGGCTAAAACATGGTGTGGCTTTGAGAGCTCACTGTGTAATAGACTACCAATCCTTCTTAGGACCAGTCACTCTTTGTCAAACAGGTCAGGTTCTCAATCTTGGTTAGCTGTGGCTTCAAGAAGTCAAACTTCAACAAAGGAACAAGTGTAAAGCATTTAAACAGTACCAATACAATTGAAGAAGAAACAAACACGACTCAAGAAATCGGACACCAATTTATAAAAATAGGCTATATTTTTATGAATGTATGGACACTGCAACAGAAACTATCTGCCAGAGAGTTCTGGAGACATAGATATTTAAACAAACAATACAACAAGACTTTTCACTCAACTGTGAACAACCACTGGCACATTTAATAAATATGATACAAACTGTTTCAGCAAAAAATTACAAAGACGAATTTGGTTACTTAGAAGTACATTAAGTGGCCAATTCTGGTGCGGAGCCAGTCGGAGAAGTCAACATCATCCTAAGAAACAGGCACCTTCACTAAAAAAGCAGTCCCAAGTTCAGTTACAGCATTATTGGTCCCTTGGCATTGACCTCTATGGAGTGGTCCTGACACAAAGGATACAGGATGCTTAAGATGCTCAAGGATGCTGTGTGATGGATGGGGATCTTCCTGGGGTTAGTCCTTGGAACACAGTTCAGGTGGGCCAACTTTAGACACAGGGGTTGACATGCCTCAAAGGCCTCTTTGGTCAGGCAAAGGTCCATTTGCCACTGGACTACTGGTCAGTGGACATAAGAAATCCAGTGGTTCCCTTCTTTTGGGAATAACTCTCCTTCTTGGTGACCAAACTGCACAGTTACAACTTTATTCTGTTCAGCAGACTTGGGTGCAACGTTAGGGCGCCAGGTCTTGGTTCCTAGATTGAGCTGTGACGAGCACACCCAAACAGGCTTTGTCAACTTTTGTGACCCTGTGCTGAGAACCAGAAGGCAGCCAACTGACTCTCGGAGTCTCTGCTTCTGGCTGGGCCCATGGGACGACTTCTCCAAGAGCAGGACACTACATGCAAAGTAGTCTCTTTGGTATCCCAAGGAGCAGCAGAGCAGTCCAACTTCAGTGCAGCCTCTTCCTTACCACGTTCAAGGTCAGAGGTTAGCACAACTGAGTTGTCCGTGTGTAACCCTGTACTCGCCAATGGGGCTACTAGCCTCTGTCACAGTAAAAACAACAATTGTGAGTTTTTACTGTCAGAACATGTAAAACACATGTTCTGCTTTTGATATGTTGCAGCCTGATTTAGGGCTCAATAGGCCTGCCGAAGGCGAGAAATGGAAAGGCAAGTTAGCACTTTTAAACTGCTCAACCTGTCTGCTGTGACAGGCCAGGAGACACGTTTTACCCTGTCCCACTCAGGGTGGCTCAACAAGTCCTGATGTCCCTGAGGGGGGTGACACTTTAACATACAGGCCCTAGGTATCTCTAGTACCATATACCAGGGACTTCGAAGTAAGTTAAATTATGCCAATTCGGTATAGGCCAATTAACATACATGTTTAAGGGTCAGGGCACTGTCACTGAGGACTGGTTAGCAGGCCTCAATGCACACTCAGAGTCGAAAAACCAGCAGCATCAGCCCAAAGGTTTGGGGGTGATCACGCAAAAAGAGCTATTTCCTTACAGACTATTACATGACGAGGTCTGACAATCATACCACATAATCCACTTTCTTACACTTGCTAACAAGGTTCATAGAATTTCTAAGTACAGTACTGTCTCCATCCTCTAGCAAATAGAATGCAAGCAACACAACTCCACTGTCTGATGAACCAGACCTTGTCCTGCATCTTGTACCATGCTAACCCAGGGCAAACAAGTTGATCCTGCTGGCTCCAGTACTCAGACTCGCTCACAGAGTCCTCCTAAGATACATGTGCTATACACACACTCAAAATGCACAGCGGAAGTCGATGCAAGGCTTCAGGTTTCATATAATTAAATAACTTTCAATGAGAAGGACGAGTAGCACACCCTTTCCCTGCCACCGAGAAAAAAAAGATTATAATCACACTACATATTTACAAAAGACATACACTGCCACCACCACTTTACATGATGCACCCAGGTCATGGCTGTGGACAGTAGTCCACTAGCTACAATGGAAGTATGCTTGGTGTCCCCTCTAGGTCACAAGAAAGATGACAGACCACACATTTCTGGGGACAGGCACAGGCCTCTCTGCACAAACTGCGTTAGGGTTAAAGCAGGGCCAAAAAAAATGTCAGGACAACAGTTTCAGATGCAGTGGGCCACTCAGGGCAGTGGAACCCCCCCCCCCCTCCCCCAATCGACAACCTAGGAATCATTCCTGTCCCAAGTCTGAGTCAAGCAAATGTACAGCAAATGAGGGTTCAGTATGTTTAACCAATATATCCAGTCAATATTTGTTTATTGCTCATAAGTGTATTTTACGATATATATGGATTTTGCTTCATCAGAAGTTCAAAACAGAGCGTGGCAAAGTCTGATGCAAATTGTGAATGGCACTGGAACTGTCAGCTGAGCATGAATCTGAACGAGTTAGGCAGCTGACCTCTCTTCCAGTTGTTGCCATCTCTGCTCAGTGATGGCTGATTTGATCTCTGAGAACATGGGGAATGGACAGATGGGCCCAGACAGGCTTCCCACAGGTGGCCTTTATGGCCTCCTAGTTGACCCCCATTCAGCTAGTAAATAGGCGAACAGTGTGCGCTGTTGCAGTATGGTATTTGTTTGTGGGGGTAGGATGCAGACTATGATCTGGGAAGAGCAGAGTTAACACTAACATCTCACCAAGAACACATGTGCCCATTGCGTCATTTTTTTGTATTGATGTAAAATATGCTGGCCTCGTCAGGCTTAACACTTCCCCAAACATCATAATCTGCAGCTCACTGCCAAGCCCTGTATGTCAAAAAACCTAAGCCTTCAGGATTACGAATTTTGTTAAAAGTGTAGGATGTGTATTTTTTTTTTTATAACTGCCTGGGATTTGTAGCTATATTTTCACCATCTCTACATAATAATCTTGCTGTCTTTAGTCAGACCCCTTCTCAAGACCGTAATTACTCTTCTGAGGCAGTACCTTCAAGTGTCACCTTGAATGTGGAGGGGACCAGGCTGCATATTCATACATGCACCAATTTATGCTTGTGTAAGTAGATGGTTACCTCCTTCAGGTTATGTTCTTACCTTCATTCAACTTTCTTTGCTACTGTTTCCAAATCCCACAGCCCCACTAGAGTGAGATCATCAAACAAAATAAAATATGACTGACTACACTCCTTCTCCGCATGACCAGAGGCCGAATACAGAAACATAACCTCTCCTGTGGCCGAGTCAGGTCAAAGAAGTAGGTATACAAGGACCACTGCTCGCCTCTTTCAGTCATTTCACTTATTTTTTAGGTCCTCTACATCTGGCTTTATAGGTGGCACCAATGTCCTCTTGTCGCTAATCGCCTCCAACAGCATGGCCCTTGTAAACAAACTTATTAACCAAGCTTTCGAACAGATAACTTCAGATAGAATTTTAATTCATACTCCATCAACGTAAAGTTGTATTGTTTTTCGTGTACTTTTTAGCGAACACTGGTTTGGGTGCTGGGTAAAGCATTTTCTGTAGACTGCAGTTGCCTTCTGTCTTAACTATCCTGTTTGCAGGCCGGGGGTCACTAGGGGGCTGAAAGACAGTCCTTTGTATCATAGGAATAAGGCGGTAGCAGGACGAACTCCACAGAGATCACTGGACAGGTACAGGAGGTCTAAATGGATTACGATACAGCACTTCACATCTTTATTGCGGCACAAAGCATATTAAAGGGTTATGTGATATTCAAAATACAACAATAGTGATTTAATTTATATAGCAGTGGGCTAATGATAAATGCTTACGGTGTTGAAACCTTATGCAAGAGCTGTAAGCAATATAAAATGGAATTTTTAAATCTATACGCACTCGTGACATCCATAATTTGTGGATCTCTGGATGCAAATGATCAGTTGATGTGTGTATATCCTAGGACAAAAGCAGTTCGTGGTTACCTGTGCACTGAGTGATGTATGTGCTCATATGTGAGTGCACGGGTGTGTGAAAAGAAATGGGTGTTAGGCTAATATCTGTGCCTCAAGAGGAAAATAATTCTATAAAACTGAGTCTTTTTGGTAGGAACCAGAAAGAATATCACCACTAGAAATAGAGTTCAGTGGCAGAGAGTGTAGTAGAGTGGGGTGTAAAAGGGTGGAGTGGGTTGCAGAGGATTGATGTAGTGGGGTGAATTGGGGTAGAGTCAGGTGGATTGAGTGGAGTTGGGTGGACTGGTGTGGGGTGGATTGAAATGTGGTGAGGATGGGATTGGGGTGGATTAGATTGGATTGTGTGGGTGGTTTGGACTGGAGTGATAGGGCTGGGGTAGGGTGGATTGGACTGGATTGGGGGTTAGACTGGACTGGGGTAGACTGAAGTTAGATGGACTGGATTCACTGGACTGGAAGAAGGTGAACTGGACTGGAGTGAGGTGGATTAGACTGACATGGGGTGAATTGGATTGGGGTAGGCAGGATGGACTGGATTGGGGTAGGCAGGATGGACTGGAGTGGGGCAGGCTGGATGGACCGGAGTGGGGCAGGCTGGATGGACCGGAGTGGGGTGGGGTGGACTGAACTGGGGTGGGGTAGATTAGGATAGTGGGTGGACTGGAATTGAGTGGGTGGATTGGAGTATAGTGTGGTGGCCTGGAGTGAGTGGGGTGTATAGCATTGGGTTGGGGTTGATTGTAGTGTGGTGGATTGGAGTAGAGCGGATTGAACTTAAGTGGGTGGATTGAAGTGGGGAGGCTGAACAGACTGGATTGGAGTGGAGTTGACTGCTCTGGGATGGGGCAGATTATTGTAGAGTGCGGCAGATTGGATGGGAGTGGGGTGGAGTGTATTGAAATGGGGTGGGGTGTACTGGAGAGGGGTCGATCGGATTAGGGTGTATCGGGTGGAGTGGGCTGGATTATTGTGGTATGGATGAGGGTGTGGTGGATTGGATTAAGTGTGATGGATGAATTGAGTTTGGAGGATTGGATTGAGGGTGGTGGATTGAATTGGGGTGGGTGGACTGAATTGGGGTGGGTGGACTGAATTGGGGTGGGTGGACTGAATTGGGGTGGGGTGGACTGAATTGGAGTGGAATGTGGTGAACTGGAGTGGATAGGATTGGATCAGGGTGGAGTGAATGGAGAGGCGAGGACTGGAGTGGAGAGGGGTGGACTGGATTGGAGAGGGGTAGATTAAGGTTGTTTGAACTAGGGTGGATTAATGTGAGCTTGACTGGAGTGGGGTGAATTATAGTGGATTGTATTGGAGTGGTATGGACTGGGGTGGTGTGGACTGAATTGTGGTGGGGTGGACTGGAATGAAGTGGACTGGAATAGGGTGGGGTGGATTGGAGAGGGGTAGGGTGGGGTGGATTGGAGTGGGGTGACTGGAATGGAGTGGGGAAGATTGGACTAGAATGGATTAGGGTGGGGTGCATTGGCCTGGGGAGAGGTGTATTGGACTCAAGTGTGGTAAATGGACTGGGCTGGACTGGATTGGTGTGGGGTAAATTGGATTGGTGTGGGAGAATTAGATTGGTCTGAGAAGGACTGGATTGGAGTGGGGGATTTGGGATGGAGTGGATTGGGGTGAGGTGGATTTGACTGGAGTGTGGCAGATTGTTTTGGACTGGAGTGGGTTGTTTGGGATTGGAGTGGGGCAGGTTACAGCGGGGGAGGTTGTTCTAGATTATAGAGGGACAGATTGGAGTGGGGCACATTAAAATGGATTGGAGTGGGGCAGGTTGAAATGGATTGAAGCGGGGTGGGTTGGAGTGGGCAGATTGTTTTGGATTGAGTGGGGCAGATTGTGCTAGATTGTAGTGGGGTAATTGGAGTGGGAAAGATTATTTTGGATTGGAGTGGGGGGCAGACTGGAGTGCGATGGGCTGAGTTGGTGTAGGGTGGACTGGAGGGGAGCGGAGTGGGGTGAATAAAATGGAGTGGTGGGATTAGATTTTGGTGAGGTGGATTGCATTGGAGTGGGGTGTATTGTTTTGGATTGGAGTGGGGCAGATTGGTGTCGGACAGATTGTCTGGGATTGGAGTGGGGCAGACTGGAGTGGGGTGGATTGGAGTGGGCAGATTGCTTTAGATTGGAGTGGGGAAGATGTGAGCTAAGGATTGGAGTGATGCAGTTTGTTTTGGATTAAAGTGACACAGACTGGAGTGGGGTGGACTGGAGTGGGCCAGATTGTTCTGGATTGGAGTGGGGCAGAATGTTTAGGATTGGAGTGCTGCAAAATGCAGTGGGGCAGATTGTTTTCATATTAGAGCAGATTGGAGTGGGGCAGATTGTTTTGGACTAGAGTGGGGCAGATTGGCGTGGGGTTGATGGGAGTGGGGCATATTGTTTCGATTTGGATGGGAATACTGTGTTTGATTGGAGTATGGCAGATTTTTTTGGAGTGGGGGCAGATTGTTTTGGATTAGAGTGGGGTCAATTGGAGTGGGCATATTAGATTAGAGTGGGTTGGAAGGATTGGACTGGATTGGGGTGAGTGGATTGGAGTGGGGTGGATTGGTGTGGAATAAAGTGGGGTGGACTGGGGTGCGGGGGTTTAGGGGTGCACTGCATGATTATATGTTAAAGCATCATTGTAGGAAGTTGGCTCTGTATGTGCTATTTCAAAGTAAGGAATAGCATGCACAGAGTCCAAGGGTTCCCCTTAGAGGTAAAATAGTGGTAAAAATAGATAATACTAATGCTCTATTTTGTGGTAGTGTGGTCGAGCAGTAGGCTTATCCAAGGAGTAGTGTTAAGCATTTGTTGTACATACACAAGACAATAAATGAGGTACACACACTCAGAGACAAATCCAGCCAATAGGTTTTTATATAGAAAAATATCTTTTCTTAGTTTATTTTAAGAACCACAGGTTCAAATTCTACATGTAATATCTCATTCGAAAGGTATTGCAGGTAAGTACTTTAGGAACTTCAAATCATCAAAATTGCATGTATACTTTTCAAGTTATTGACAAATAGCTGTTTTAAAAGTGGACACTTAGTGCAATTTTCACAGTTCCTAGGGGAGGTAAGTATTTGTTAGATTAACCAGGTAAGTAAGACACTTACAGGGCTCAGTTCTTGGTCCAAGGTAGCCCACCGTTGGGGGTTCAGAGCAACCCCAAAGTCACCACACCAGCAGCTCAGGGCCGGTCAGGTGCAGAGTCCAAAGTGGTGCCCAAAACACATAGGCTAGAATGGAGAGAAGGGGGTGCCCCGGTTCCGGTCTGCTTGCAGGTAAGTACCCGCGTCTTCGGAGGGCAGACCAGGGGGGTTTTGTAGGGCACCGGGGGGGGACACAAGTCCACACAGAAATTTCACCCTCAGCGGCGCGGGGGCGGCCGGGTGCAGTGTAGAAACAAGCGTCGGGTTCGCAATGTTAGTCTATGAGAGATCTCGGGATCTCTTCAGCGCTGCAGGCAGGCAAGGGGGGGATTCCTCGGGGAAACCTCCACTTGGGCAAGGGAGAGGGACTCCTGGGGGTCACTTCTCCAGTGAAAGTCCGGTCCTTCAGGTCCTGGGGGCTGCGGGTGCAGGGTCTCTCCCAGGTGTCGGGACTTTAGGTTCAAAAGAGTCGCGGTCAGGGGAAGCCTCGGGATTCCCTCTGCAGGCGGCGCTGTGGGGGCTCAGGGGGGACAGGTTTTGGTACTCACAGTATCAGAGTAGTCCTGGGGTCCCTCCTGAGGGGTTGGATCGCCACCAGTCGAGTCGGGGTCGCCGGGTGCAGTGTTGCAAGTCTCACGGAGCTTGCAGGGTTCTTTAAAGCTGCTGGAAACAAAGTTGCAGCTTTTCTTGGAGCAGGTCCGCTGTCCTCGGGAGTTTCTTGTCTTTTCGAAGCAGGGGCAGTCCTCAGAGGATGTCGAGGTCGCTGGTCCCTTTGGAAGGCGTCGCTGGAGCAGGATCTTTGGAAGGCAGGAGACAGGCCGGTGAGTTTCTGGAGCCAAGGCAGTTGTCGTCTTCTGGTCTTCCGCTGCAGGGGTTTTCAGCTGGGCAGTCCTTCTTCTTGTTGCAGGAATCTGATTTTCTAGGGTTCAGGGTAGCCCTTAAATACTAAATTTAAGGGCGTGTTTAGGTCTGGGGGGTTAGTAGCCAATGGCTACTAGCCCTGAGGGTGGGTACACCCTCTTTGTGCCTCCTCCCAAGGGGAGGGGGTCACAATCCTAACCCTATTGGGGGAATCCTCCATCTGCAAGATGGAGGATTTCTAAAAGTTAGAGTCACCTCAGCTCAGGACACCTTAGGGGCTGTCCTGACTGGCCAGTGACTCCTCCTTGTTTTTCTCATTATTTTCTCCGGCCTTGCCGCCAAAAGTGGGGCCTGGCCGGAGGGGGCGGGCAACTCCACTAGCTGGAGTGTCCTGCTGGGTTGGCACAAAGGAGGTGAGCCTTTGAGGCTCACCGCCAGGTGTGACAATTCCTGCCTGGGAGAGGTGTTAGCATCTCCACCCAGTGCAGGCTTTGTTACTGGCCTCAGAGTGACAAAGGCACTCTCCCCATGGGGCCAGCAACATGTCTCGGTTTGTGGCAGGCTGCTAAAACTAGTCAGCCTACACAGATAGTCGGTTAAGTTTCAGGGGGCACCTCTAAGGTGCCCTCTGTGGTGTATTTTACAATAAAATGTACACTGGCATCAGAGTGCATTTATTGTGCTGAGAAGTTTGATACCAAACTTCCCAGTTTTCAGTGTAGCCATTATGGTGCTGTGGAGTTCGTGTTTGACAGACTCCCAGACCATATACTCTTATGGCTACCCTGCACTTACAATGTCTAAGGTTTTGTTTAGACACTGTAGGGGTACCATGCTCATGCACTGGTACCCTCACCTATGGTATAGTGCACCCTGCCTTAGGGCTGTAAGGCCTGCTAGAGGGGTGTCTTACCTATACTGCATAGGCAGTGAGAGGCTGGCATGGCACCCTGAGGGGAGTGCCATGTCGACTTACTCGTTTTGTCCTCACTAGCACACACAAGCTGGTAAGCAGTGTGTCTGTGCTGAGTGAGAGGTCTCCAGGGTGGCATAAGACATGCTGCAGCCCTTAGAGACCTTCCTTGGCATCAGGGCCCTTGGTACTAGAAGTACCAGTTACAAGGGACTTATCTGGATGCCAGGGTCTGCCAATTGTGGATACAAAAGTACAGGTTAGGGAAAGAACACTGGTGCTGGGGCCTGGTTAGCAGGCCTCAGCACACTTTCAATTGTAAACATAGCATCAGCAAAGGCAAAAAGTCAGGGGGCAACCATGCCAAGGAGGCATTTCCTTACACAACCCCCCCCCAAACGAAAGAGGATGAGACTAACCTTTCCCAAGAGAGTCTTCATTTTCTAAGTGGAAGAACCTGGAAAGGCCATCTGCATTGGCATGGGCAGTCCCAGGTCTGTGTTCCACTATAAAGTCCATTCCCTGTAGGGAGATGGACCACCTCAACAGTTTAGGATTTTCACCTTTCATTTGCATCAGCCATTTGAGAGGTCTGTGGTCAGTTTGAACTAGGAAGTGAGTCCCAAAGAGGTATGGTCTCAGCTTCTTCAGGGACCAAACCACAGCAAAGGCCTCCCTCTCAATGGCACTCCAACGCTGCTCCCTGGGGAGTAACCTCCTGCTAATGAAAGCAACAGGCTGGTCAAGGCCATCATCATTTGTTTGGGACAAAACTGCCCCTATCCCATGTTCAGAGGCATCAGTCTGCACAATGAACTGCTTAGAATAATCTGGAGCTTTGAGAACTGGTGCTGAGCACATGGCTTGTTTCAGGGTGTCAAAGGCCTGTTGGCAGTCCACAGTCCAGTTCACTTTCTTGGGCATTTTCTTGGAGGTGAGTTCAGTGAGGGCTGTCACAATGGATCCATATCCCTTCACAAACCTCCTGTAGTACCCAGTCAAGCCAAGGAATGCCCTGACTTGAGTCTGGGTTTTTGGAGCTACCCAGTCCAGAATAGTCTGGATCTTGGGTTGGAGTGGCTGAACTTGGCCTCCACCTACAAGGTGTCCCAAGTAAACCACAGTTCCCTGCCCTATCTGGCATTTGGATGCCTTGATAGAGAGGCCTGCAGATTGCAGAGCCTTCAAAACCTTCCTCAGGTGGACCAGGTGATCCTGCCAGGTGGAGCTAAAGACAGCAATATCATCAAGATAAGCTGTGCTAAAGGACTCCAAGCCAGCAAGGACTTGATTCACCAACCTTTGGAAGGTGGCAGGGGCATTCTTTAAACCAAAGGGCATAACAGTAAACTGATAATGCCCATCAGGTGTGGAGAATGCTGTCTTTTCTTTTGCTCCAGGTGCCATTTTTATTTGCCAGTACCCTGCTGTCAAGTCAAAGGTACTTAGAAATTTGGCAGCCCCTAATTTATCAATGAGCTCATCAGCTCTTGGAATTGGATGGGCATCTGTCTTGGTGACAGAATTGAGCCCTCTGTAGTCCACACAAAACCTCATCTCTTTCTTTCCATCTTTGGTGTGAGGTTTGGGGACTAAGACCACTGGGCTAGCCCAGGGGCTGTCAGAGCGCTCAATCACTCCCAATTCCAGCATCTTGTGGACTTCCACCTTGATGCTTTCCTTAACATGGTCAGACTGTCTGAAGATTTTGTTCTTGACAGGCATGCTGTCTCCTGTGTCCACATCATGGGTACACAGGTGGGTCTGACCAGGGGTTAGGGAGAAAAGCTCAGGAAACTGTTGTAGGACTCTCCTACAATCAGCCGGCTGTTGGCCAGAGAGGGTGTCTGAGTAGATCACTCCATCTACTGTGCCATCTTTTGGGTCTGATGACAGAAGATCAGGGAGAGGTTCACTCTCTGCCTCCTGATCCTCATCTGTTACCATTAACAGATTCACATCAGCCCTGTCATGGAAGAGCTTAAGACGGTTCACATGGATCACCCTCTTGGGGCTCCTGCTTGTGCCCAGGTCCACCAGGTAGGTGACCTGACTCTTCCTCTCTAGCACTGGGTAAGGGCAACTCCATTTGTCCTGGAGTGCCCTGGGAGCCACAGGCTCCAGAACCCAGACTTTCTGCCCTGGTTGGAACTCAACCAGTGCAGCCTTTTGGTCATACCAAAACTTCTGGAGCTGTTGGCTGGCCTCAAGGTTTTTGGTTGCCTTTTCCATGTACTCTGCCATTCTAGAGCGAAGGCCAAGTACATAGTCCACTATGTCCTGTTTAGGCTCATGGAGAGGTCTCTCCCAGCCTTCTTTAACAAGGGCAAGTGGTCCCCTTACAGGATGACCAAACAGAAGTTCAAAGGGTGAGAATCCTACTCCCTTCTGTGGTACCTCCCTGTAAGCGAAAAGCAGACATGGCAGGAGGACATCCCATCTCCTTTTGAGTTTTTCTGGGAGCCCCATGATCATGCCTTTTAATGTCTTGTTGAATCTCTCAACTAAGCCATTAGTTTGTGGATGGTAGGGTGTAGTGAATTTATAAGTCACTCCACACTCATTCCACATGTGCTTTAGGTATGCTGACATGAAGTTGGTACCTCTGTCAGACACCACCTCCTTAGGGAAACCCACTCTGGTAAAGATACCAATGAGGGCCTTGGCTACTGCAGGGGCAGTAGTCGACCTAAGGGGAATAGCTTCAGGATACCTGGTAGCATGATCCACTACTACCAGGATATACATATTTCCTGAGGCTGTGGGAGGTTCTAGTGGACCAACTATGTCCACACCCACTCTTTCAAAGGGCACCCCCACCACAGGAAGTGGAATGAGGGGGGCCTTTGGATGCCCACCTGTCTTACCACTGGCTTGACAGGTGGGGCAGGAGAGGCAAAACTCCTTAACCATGTTGGACATATTGGGCCAGTAGAAGTGGTTGACTAACCTCTCCCACGTCTTGGTTTGTCCCAAATGTCCAGCAAGGGGAATGTCATGGGCCAATGTTAGGATGAACTCTCTGAACAGCTGAGGCACTACCACTCTCCTAGTGGCACCAGGTTTGGGGTCTCTGGCCTCAGTGTACAGGAGCCCATCTTCCCAATAGACCCTATGTGTTCCATTTTTCTTGCCTTTGGACTCTTCAGCAGCTTGCTGCCTAAGGCCTTCAAGAGAGGGACAGGTTTCTTGTCCCTTACACAGCTCCTCCCTTGAGGGTCCCCCTGGGCCCAAGAGCTCAACCTGATAAGGTTCAAGCTCCAAAGGCTCAGTTCCCTCAGAGGGCAGAACTTCTTCATGAGAAGAGAGGTTCCCTTTCTTTTGCTGTGTTGCAGTTGGTTTCCCAACTGACTTTCCTTTTCTCTTGGTAGGCTGGGCCATTCTTCCAGACTCCAGCTCTACTTGTTCACCCTGTGCCTTGCACTGTGCTCTGGTTTTCACACACACCAGTTCAGGGATACCCAGCATTGCTGCATGGGTTTTTAGTTCTACCTCAGCCCATGCTGAGGACTCCAGGTCATTTCCAAGCAGACAGTCCACTGGGATATTTGAGGAGACCACCACCTGTTTCAGGCCATTGACCCCTCCCCATTCTAAAGTAACCATTGCCATGGGATGTACTTTTCTCTGATTGTCAGCGTTGGTGACTGTGTAAGTTTTTCCAGTCAGGTATTGGCCAGGGGAAACCAGTTTCTCTGTCACCATGGTGACACTGGCACCTGTATCCCTCAGGCCCTCTATTCTAGTCCCATTAATTAAGAGTTGCTGTCTGTATTTTTGCATGTTAGGCGGCCAGACAGCTAGTGTGGCTAAATCCACCCCACCCTCAGAAACTAGAGTAGCTTCAGTGTGGACCCTGATTTGCTCTGGGCACACTGTTGATCCCACTTGGAGACTAGCCATACCAGTGTTACCTGGATGGGAGTTTGGAGTGGAACCTTTCTTGGGACAGGCCTTGTCTCCAGTTTGGTGTCCATGCTGTTTACAGCTATGACACCAGGCCTTTTTGGGATCAAAGTTTTTACCCTTGTACCCATTGTTTTGTGAAGAGGCTCTGGGCCCACCCTCCTGTGCAGGTTTTTGGGGGCCTGTAGAAGACTCTTTACTATTTTTAGTTTTGGTTGTCTCATCACCCTTCTGCTGGGGAGTCTTTGTGACCCCTTTCTTTTGGTCACCCCCTGTTGAAGTCTTGGACACCCTTGTCTTGACCCAATGGTCCGCCTTCTTTCCCAATTCTTGGGGAGAAATTGGTCCTAGGTCTACCAGATGCTGATGCAGTTTATCATTGAAACAATTACTTAACAGGTGTTCTTTCACAAATAAATTGTACAGCCCATCATAATTACTTACACCACTGCCTTGAATCCAACCATCTAGTGTTTTCACTGAGTAGTCAACAAAGTCAACCCAGGTCTGGCTCGAGGATTTTTGAGCCCCCCTGAACCTAATCCTGTACTCCTCAGTGGAGAATCCAAAGCCCTCAATCAGGGTACCCTTCATGAGGTCATAAGATTCTGCATCTTGTCCAGAGAGTGTGAGGAGTCTATCCCTACACTTTCCTGTGAACATTTCCCAAAGGAGAGCACCCCAGTGAGATCTGTTCACTTTTCTGGTTACACAAGCCCTCTCAAAAGCTGTGAACCATTTGGTGATGTCATCACCGTCTTCATATTTAGTTACAATCCCTTTAGGGATTTTCAACATGTCAGGAGAATCTCTGACCCTATTTATGTTGCTGCCACCATTGATGGGTCCTAGGCCCATCTCTTGTCTTTCCCTCTCTATGGCTAGGATCTGTCTTTCCAAAGCCAATCTTTTGGCCATCCTGGCTAACTGGATGTCCTCTTCACTGGGGCTATCCTCAGTGATTTCAGAGGTGTTGGTCTCTCCTGTGAGGGAACCAGCATCTCTGACTATTATTTTTGGAGTCAGGGTTTGAGGGACCCTGTTCTCCCTAGATAGGACTGGTAGGGGGGAATTGTCCTCCAAGTCACTATCCTCTTCCTCTGAGTTGCCACCCTCAGAGGGGTTGGCCTTTTCAAACTCTGCCAAAAGCTCCTGGAGCTGTATTTTGGTAGGTTTGGGGCCCATTGTTATTTTCTTTATTTTACAGAGTGACCTTAGCTCCCTCATCTTAAGATGGAGGTAAGGTGTGGTGTCGAGTTCCACCACAGTCACATCTGTGCTAGACATTTTGTTTCTAAAAGTTGGAATACTTTTAAGAATCTACAACTGTTTCTAGAATCTAATTTCAAACTTTTAACAAACTTTTAAACTCTAAAAGACAATGCTAAACAGGGACTTAACACACAAGGCCCTAGCAGGACTTTTAAGAATTTAGAAAACTTTTCAAATTGCAAAAATCAATTTCTAATGACAATTTTGGAATTTGTCGTGTGATCAGGTATTGGCTGAGTAGTCCAGCAAATGCAAAGTCTTGTACCCCACCGCTGATCCACCAATGTAGGAAGTTGGCTCTGTATGTGCTATTTCAAAGTAAGGAATAGCATGCACAGAGTCCAAGGGTTCCCCTTAGAGGTAAAATAGTGGTAAAAATAGATAATACTAATGCTCTATTTTGTGGTAGTGTGGTCGAGCAGTAGGCTTATCCAAGGAGTAGTGTTAAGCATTTGTTGTACATACACAAGACAATAAATGAGGTACACACACTCAGAGACAAATCCAGCCAATAGGTTTTTATATAGAAAAATATCTTTTCTTAGTTTATTTTAAGAACCACAGGTTCAAATTCTACATGTAATATCTCATTCGAAAGGTATTGCAGGTAAGTACTTTAGGAACTTCAAATCATCAAAATTGCATGTATACTTTTCAAGTTATTGACAAATAGCTGTTTTAAAAGTGGACACTTAGTGCAATTTTCACAGTTCCTAGGGGAGGTAAGTATTTGTTAGATTAACCAGGTAAGTAAGACACTTACAGGGCTCAGTTCTTGGTCCAAGGTAGCCCACCGTTGGGGGTTCAGAGCAACCCCAAAGTCACCACACCAGCAGCTCAGGGCCGGTCAGGTGCAGAGTCCAAAGTGGTGCCCAAAACACATAGGCTAGAATGGAGAGAAGGGGGTGCCCCGGTTCCGGTCTGCTTGCAGGTAAGTACCCGCGTCTTCGGAGGGCAGACCAGGGGGGTTTTGTAGGGCACCGGGGGGGGACACAAGTCCACACAGAAATTTCACCCTCAGCGGCGCGGGGGCGGCCGGGTGCAGTGTAGAAACAAGCGTCGGGTTCGCAATGTTAGTCTATGAGAGATCTCGGGATCTCTTCAGCGCTGCAGGCAGGCAAGGGGGGGATTCCTCGGGGAAACCTCCACTTGGGCAAGGGAGAGGGACTCCTGGGGGTCACTTCTCCAGTGAAAGTCCGGTCCTTCAGGTCCTGGGGGCTGCGGGTGCAGGGTCTCTCCCAGGTGTCGGGACTTTAGGTTCAAAAGAGTCGCGGTCAGGGGAAGCCTCGGGATTCCCTCTGCAGGCGGCGCTGTGGGGGCTCAGGGGGGACAGGTTTTGGTACTCACAGTATCAGAGTAGTCCTGGGGTCCCTCCTGAGGGGTTGGATCGCCACCAGTCGAGTCGGGGTCGCCGGGTGCAGTGTTGCAAGTCTCACGGAGCTTGCAGGGTTCTTTAAAGCTGCTGGAAACAAAGTTGCAGCTTTTCTTGGAGCAGGTCCGCTGTCCTCGGGAGTTTCTTGTCTTTTCGAAGCAGGGGCAGTCCTCAGAGGATGTCGAGGTCGCTGGTCCCTTTGGAAGGCGTCGCTGGAGCAGGATCTTTGGAAGGCAGGAGACAGGCCGGTGAGTTTCTGGAGCCAAGGCAGTTGTCGTCTTCTGGTCTTCCGCTGCAGGGGTTTTCAGCTGGGCAGTCCTTCTTCTTGTTGCAGGAATCTGATTTTCTAGGGTTCAGGGTAGCCCTTAAATACTAAATTTAAGGGCGTGTTTAGGTCTGGGGGGTTAGTAGCCAATGGCTACTAGCCCTGAGGGTGGGTACACCCTCTTTGTGCCTCCTCCCAAGGGGAGGGGGTCACAATCCTAACCCTATTGGGGGAATCCTCCATCTGCAAGATGGAGGATTTCTAAAAGTTAGAGTCACCTCAGCTCAGGACACCTTAGGGGCTGTCCTGACTGGCCAGTGACTCCTCCTTGTTTTTCTCATTATTTTCTCCGGCCTTGCCGCCAAAAGTGGGGCCTGGCCGGAGGGGGCGGGCAACTCCACTAGCTGGAGTGTCCTGCTGGGTTGGCACAAAGGAGGTGAGCCTTTGAGGCTCACCGCCAGGTGTGACAATTCCTGCCTGGGAGAGGTGTTAGCATCTCCACCCAGTGCAGGCTTTGTTACTGGCCTCAGAGTGACAAAGGCACTCTCCCCATGGGGCCAGCAACATGTCTCGGTTTGTGGCAGGCTGCTAAAACTAGTCAGCCTACACAGATAGTCGGTTAAGTTTCAGGGGGCACCTCTAAGGTGCCCTCTGTGGTGTATTTTACAATAAAATGTACACTGGCATCAGAGTGCATTTATTGTGCTGAGAAGTTTGATACCAAACTTCCCAGTTTTCAGTGTAGCCATTATGGTGCTGTGGAGTTCGTGTTTGACAGACTCCCAGACCATATACTCTTATGGCTACCCTGCACTTACAATGTCTAAGGTTTTGTTTAGACACTGTAGGGGTACCATGCTCATGCACTGGTACCCTCACCTATGGTATAGTGCACCCTGCCTTAGGGCTGTAAGGCCTGCTAGAGGGGTGTCTTACCTATACTGCATAGGCAGTGAGAGGCTGGCATGGCACCCTGAGGGGAGTGCCATGTCGACTTACTCGTTTTGTCCTCACTAGCACACACAAGCTGGTAAGCAGTGTGTCTGTGCTGAGTGAGAGGTCTCCAGGGTGGCATAAGACATGCTGCAGCCCTTAGAGACCTTCCTTGGCATCAGGGCCCTTGGTACTAGAAGTACCAGTTACAAGGGACTTATCTGGATGCCAGGGTCTGCCAATTGTGGATACAAAAGTACAGGTTAGGGAAAGAACACTGGTGCTGGGGCCTGGTTAGCAGGCCTCAGCACACTTTCAATTGTAAACATAGCATCAGCAAAGGCAAAAAGTCAGGGGGCAACCATGCCAAGGAGGCATTTCCTTACAATCATTTTTTTTTTAATTACACGTAATAAAGAAACAACATTGCATTGCAATATTTCAAACAAAGGGCCTAATTTGCAAATGTAAACTGAGACCAAAAGTGTAAGTTTAGATCAAAAGTCTGGGAATCAGGCTCCAAATAATCTTTTGGGAGGAAAGCCCACAAGCAAAAAACAAAATAAAACAGAAGTAAAAAATGAGAAAAAGTGACTTAGCAAAACAAATGAAATTTAACTATAAAAAGGAAAACTTTTCAATTTTGTTTGTCCTCCCAGGCACGTTTTTGCCAGTCACAAGCCTTCTGTTTGCAGGGTACTAGAAGTTTAAAAGAACAAAATAGTACCTTGATCACATCGGGAGCAGTGGACAGGCACTTATTCAATCAGTGCTTAGTCCCTGCTCCACACAGAGGAACGGAAATGATGCCAGGGCTGCAGTGACAATTACAAGGCTGTAAAGAAGAGAGCCAGGTAAGCGAACAAATAGTAAGCGTCAGGCGGGCTCCAAGCCCTATACTGTACACAACTGAGTCTTGCAAGCAAGACACATACGATAGCGATTGCACTCAGACTCAACCCTAAAAAGGAGGCTAGAACCTTATATAATGCTTCTCTATTTGGTAAATAAAAAGGGAATTCATGTTTGCTGCTGTGCCTCAATATTTCACCAGATAATTCATTAAAACTCCTAAAAAGCAAAGATAAACTTACCTTGGCATCCACTTCTGGGTCGTCAAAGAACCCCTCAGGGAGGGCTTCTGCAGTGTTTTCTTTTCTGAAACATTCCATAGTAAACAGTTATCGGAGTGTAAAACACAAAATTCACTGCTGACTCGTCTGCATCACTATTTATCAACAGTGCAAGTACATATAAAGCAATATTGCAGTTATCAAAATAATACAATAGACCCTCAATGTTAATGTACATGACAGAAAGTGACCTGTAGGTTTTGCAAATTAATGTTTTCGATTAACAAACTGGCAGGTATTAGAAGCATCAAAGACACATCCAAAACTTTACAAAAAAGTAAATAAGGACTGAAGAAGTTGTTTAACTCTATTAACAATATTTCTGGTAGCCACATAATGTTCCAGTAGAATCCTTGTGTAATAATACTAGCTCCAGGCTTCACACTGGTCTGAAAAACTAGTCAGGCAACAACTCTCCTGTATCGCTAGGTAGCACCACCTGGCTCCAATGGACATCAATCCGAGTCACATCTGCGATCTGTGGCATGTTCATGGTGACCCTGGCACTACATGTGTGCCTCTGGCCTTGAAGGTGGCAAAATCAGTACCAAGACACAGAGGAAGCTCATCCTTATGGACATTGGTTGGGGCTCCAAGATCCCTGTTTTTTAATACACTAATAGTGAATAATAGTTTATAATTATTCACTATTAGTGTAATAAAAAATGTAGTATAGTTGGCGGGAATATGGTCCTCCCTGGCAGCTGAGGTAAAAATGTTTTTAAATGTATGTTATGTGAATGCTTGCAGGTGAGTGTGTGTTTAGATCAGTATGTGTACGTGTGATAATGTGTGTATGTCTAAGTATGTGTGTTTGAGAGACTGAATGTAAAAGTCAAATGGCATTTGATGTCACTTCCACTACCCTTGGCATTTTGGTGAAATGACATCCAGGGTGACTCCTCCTGTGACACTGCCTCGAGAGATGGCAAACCCCATGGCATATTACGCACTACTGGAGCACTACGGACAGGACCTTTTCTGCACTCCATCCCATGGAGGAGTGCAGAAAAGAACTGAGAGTGCAACAACAGCAACAATTGCAGCACATAACACGTTGGCGCACCTTGGGAAATTATTAGTTTTAAAAAATTCACTTACCATGGTGGGAGGTTTGGTGGTGAATGTGCACCAAAATACCATTACCAAAAGTAACTTCTTCTGATGGATACCAACTTTAGCAGAGTCCTCACCTAATGAAGGTGCCTCAAAGCAATTGCTCCTTGAGAGGGGAGCAGAGTAGTGCTAGTTTAACCAAAGACGTCAAGCAACACAGTACCCATCAGTGCATGCCTGAGACCTGAGGTAGACGTGATTTGCAGAAGTATTCAAAACGGACTGTGATGGTGCAGATGTTGAAAACTTAGACCGGATGAGAGAACCATGGAGACACCACGCTTCCAGTTGAAAGGGCATGAATGCCTTCTGGAGGGTCTTTTTTGACCAAAGCATGGCAGATCTTGTTACAGAGAATGCGCCAGTGCAAAATGGTGCACTCTGTTTGTGTCTTGCTTTGTTTAGTTCCAGAGAAGCCCACAAATAACTGACGAGTACGGTAGACTTAGTCGGACAATGCATATCAAAGGTCCAAGCCATTAAATTCACTCCTCTGTAGTATTTAGATAGGGAGGAGATCAGAATGAAGCCAGATTGATAGACTGAACCATATGAAATGCAGAAACCTTCTACGCAAGGAAGGTTCGGCATGTGAAGAACCAAATCAACAAGGTAGAAAACTGTAAAGGGTGGATGAACTGATGAGGCCTGAAGTTCTCCGACCTTACACACCAAAAGTTACTGTCACCAACAAAACAATTTTCAGTGTGAGGTGTGGGTCAAGAGATCCTATAGCGATGAGAACCTTTTTTACAGATACATTGTTACACCTTACAGGTGATTACCAAACTCTTGACCCACATCTTCCTCTGAAAACAGATTTATTGGTGGCAGTAACTTTGGCGAGTAGAGAACTTCCGATAATTATTTATATACACACACACCCACCCACCCACACACACACATATATATATTCACTTACAAAACTAAAGGTTACAGGGGTGTTACAGTCAGGTTTACGTTTTAAACTTACAAAACCACAGAAATTCACCTGTTTCATGTAATTATAACTTATGCGCTAAGGAAGCTATAACTCCCACCTCTGCCAAGGGCAGTTTTCTCTTCAATAACTTTACTGCAAATATTATATTGTTATTATCAATCATGTTATCAAGGATGTCATGAGTGTTGTAATATATGAAGTAATTAGCAGTGGATGGTGAGGGTGCGATTTATAGTGACCTTTGGACACCAGTATAGTTACTTGAAATAACTAACTATAACTGCTGAATTTCTATGGTTTTGTATGTTTAAAGTGTGAGCCTAACTGTAACATCCCTGCAACCTCTGTTTTTTTAAGTCCATTTCTATGTTTCTTTAAATTCTATTTCCTAACTATAACATCCCTGCAACCTTTGTTTTTTTAAGTACATTTTTATGGTTCTTTAAATTCTATTTCCTAACTATAACGTCCCTGTAACCTCTGTTTTTTTTCCCCAAGGAATTTCTATGTTTTTTTGCACGTTAAGATGCCCATCGCAATGCATGTGCTTCCCTCTCCCCCCGTCATCCATTGTTCAAGTCCATGCCCCTGCTCCCTCATTACAGCCCTGTGTGCTCGTTCTGCCACTGCCTTTCTCGCAGGGCCAAAACAGTTAGCTTGCTGCCTCATCCATCTCCTCCCTACCCTCTGTGGTTGAGTCCATGCATCAGCCCCGTCCCTCCTTTCCTGCATGGTCTGTTATACAGTAACTGTCCCTCCTGTCTGTCCGGAATGGTCAGCTTGTTGCCAATGCCTCTTTCCCCTCTGCTCTCTGTTGTCCATGCGCGTGGTCCTTCCCCCCCTATTGATTTCCATGGCCCATTGTACTTCAGTGCCAACCCGCTTGCCCTCTGTGGTGAAAATGAGGAAATAATTTTCCCTATTGACTTACACTGAAAAAGATAATATTTTAGGCAGGAGGCAGATAAAATAAAGCTTAAAAACATCGGGAGTCTCCTGCCTGAATTGGGTCTCTTGGCATGTATGGTTGTACTGCCACTGCCTCTTTCTTCAGCTGTCAATGGTCTGTTATATTTGCACAACCTCTTTTTCCTGTCCTGCATGATTGTCTTTTCGCCCTGACCCCCTTTCACCTGCACTCCATGATCCGTTGTATTGCCACTGCCCCTCCTGTCTGCCCAGTGTGGTCAACTAGCTGCTTCTGCACCCTTCTCCCTGACCTCAGTTATCTGAGTTTGTGCCCCTGACCTCTGGCTCCCTACAATTTTCCAATGACCAACTAGATTGCTAACATTCTATATTTAAGTGTAGCATGCATGACTTCATCTTGATGTAATCAAAACTGTAAAACCTGAAGCACTTCCTTTAGAAATTATAAAAATCAGAGGGTTTTATTCCCATAGAAATTATGGTAAGTGCTCTAAAAAACAAAAATGAGGACATATTAACTGAGTTCACAAATAGAGACATAACACTTAAATAATTTGCTGTCTTTATGTACCAAAATGAATGTGTCCTTGTATAAGGTAACTGATGCCCATGTAAACCACTTCAATACCTACGGGTGAAGTAAGCGCTTTATAAAACTGCAAAAAAACGAGAAAAATTAAGTGTTTGCACACTTCTGTCATTGGAATATACTTGTGCTACATTTGGGTGATATGTATGCTACATTTGGGCTCTTTTTGTCTCTGTTGACCATCTTGGGAGACTTACTTCTTATGAAGCTCCCTAAATTCCTTATTTTCTGCAGAATCCTCAGTAGAAAATACTTTGTCTTCCACTTTGATTCCATCAAGGTGGCATTCAGATGTGCCACACTTTTGGAATAACTTTAGAATTTCAGCACTCTAGGTGCTTATTAGAATAATGTAAGCTGCTGAACACCAACACGTTAACGGGCAGTCAGCTGCGGGAGTTGAAAGTGCATCTCTCTTAGTCTGCATTTCAGAATGTTTTAATGGAAGAGAAAGAAATTTGAAAACTCACACAAAATGTCAATTTTTATTTCTACAAGACTTACCCTAATTTCTATGACAAAATGAACCCTCTTGTTTTGTTCCTTTCTAAATTAAATATTTTAAGTTTTACCAGTTTGAGTCAATCAAGATGGATTCAAGGGTGCCACACTTTTGCTTTAAGTAAGACTGTCAGCGTTCTAGAACACAAGTACGTTTTACTGAGAATGTCAGACTTCATTCTCATATGGCGGAGAAAGATAGTGCACATTTACAGAAAATATGCTCTCATTTTAGCTGCTGGGGCACCTTTCATCACCTCTATGGGAAAATTATGAAAACACAAGATTCCTGAAACCCCAGTAGAAGTCTTTTTCACAGGGTAAAATCACCTTAGAGCACACCACAATTCCTAAATTAGTAATACCATCAACAAATGTTTATATTGTAACTAAAATCTGTTATCACCCTTGATATGTTCTCCTTTTTGTGACCTTCAAAACCTGCCATTCACTACAATGCATTTCAATGGGGTGTTTTCATGTATATTGGTCCCAAGATGGCTGCCTGGCTGAAGTGCTGGCAGCCAATCAAATCTCACCAAAAGACTTGTCCATATGGTTCGCCCAGATATATAAATTTGGTTTTCTTTAACTATCTCAAAAATGACTGAATGGATTTACACCAAATGAAAAGTTTGCTTTCTGGGTCAAAAGCTACCTTTGGCGCTGCTACCATGCACATTTTTCTCATCAATACTTTCACTGCAAATGTTGCAGTGATATTATCAATGATGTCATAGAAGATGTCACACATGATGTAGTATGTGGGGTAACTGGCAATGCATGGTGAGGGTGCGAGTAATAGTTACCCTAGGATACGAGGTATAGTAACTGTATGGCCCCACTCCCCTTAGCATACACAGCTGGGTCCCAAGGTTTATGGAGCGTGTGGACAAAATCTGTCTGGAGGGGGGTTGGGTCGTGGAGGGCACAGCTTCCCTCCCGCTTTTGATATTTGTTTGGCCAGGTCACGGGGGATAGGGTCCCTGGGGCTGAAATGTACCCGGGAGGGGGACTGCATGCCCCCTCGCCCTTAACGCTGCCACCGGGCTCTGGGGTCCCCAGGGCAGAAATCAGTCTGAGTAGGGGGTCATGCGCACCCCATCCCCCAAAATATATGAATATTCGTACCCCCCAGGAGCAGGCCCATCCCGGGGGCTTTTAGAATACACAACGTTGAAGACCATTTGCAAATATATTACCTAGCAGCGGTCGTCACTATGCAGTTACAGTTAGGTATGCTTTTCCATAGATGGAGTTTCTGGTTTGCTAATAACTTTGGCCCCGTTTGATGAATCTTCACAAAACATTCCACCCCCCCCCCCCCCCCCCCCAAAAAATTTTTTTTTTAAAAACCTTCATCCACTTCAGCTCCTTCTTGGAAAGTTTTGGGGTGATCGGTCAAGAGAGGGCGGTGGGGAAAAAAGGGGGTTTTGTAAAATGCTAAGTGGAATTACACCAAATTTGTCAGGAAGCTAGATTTTGGTCCACAGATTATGCTTTTTTGTGATAAATCCTTTCGGTAGTTTTTGAGGAATTAAGGATCAAAAATAATTGTATAATTTGGCAGTTGGATTCGCGAGAGTTCCACAAGACTCCAGTGAGAGCGCAAAATCAAAAATGGAGCCCTGCGATTGGTTGAGAGGCCTGTTTTCCCAGTGTGCCTTCATGCTATGGTGAGAGTGAGAGGCTCCAGCGAGTCCCGCAACAGCTCTGATTGGCTGGCTGCTGGAAAGTTAGAAGTGAAATGGCCGTATTATTGTTTATTGTGAAACTGAGGTGCTGTGGAAATGAATTTAAAAAGCTATATAAGGAGCAGCAGAAAGACAAGCTGTCCTCCTAGATTTAGAAAGGCGGTGTCTAAGGGATACCTACTGTGAAGATAATAAAGGTATATTCTTTTTAAGTGATACTGATTTTTATGAAGTGGGACTCTCACAGGATAGTAAAAATGAGTAGAGGATTTCTCAATACACTATTAGTAGGAATGATTACTGTGGTCCTTGTTTTTGAACGGAAGTATGCCAGAGATAAGTACTGTTACTACTAGATGGGTAATGAAAATGTCACTTACCCAGTGTACATCTGTTCGTGGCATCAGTCGCAGTAGATTCGCATGTTCTGCAATAGCTCGCCATCTGGTGTTGGGCCGGAGTGTTACAAGTTGTTTTTCTTCGAAGAAGTCTTTCGAGTCACGGGACCGAGTGACTCCTCCTTTTGTCTCCATTGCGCATGGGCGTCGACTCCATCTTCGATTGTTTTTCCCCGCAGAGGGTGAGGTAGGAGTTGAATTGTAGTAATAGTGCCTATGCAATGGAGTGACTAAGTATGCACTTATTTAAGGTTGAGATGATACATATATAAATAATTGAAGGTAACTTCCAAACTGCTACAGGCTCCCGGGGAGGCGGGTGGGCACATGCGAATCTACTGCGACTGATGCCACGAACAGATGTACACTGGGTAAGTGACATTTTCAGTTCGATGGCATCTGTCGCTGTAGATACGCATGTTCTGCAATAGACTAGTAAGCAGTTATTTCCCCAAAAGCGGTGGATCAGCCTGTAGGAGTGGAAGTAGTCTGGAATAATGTCCTTAATACAGCTTGACCTACTGTGGCTTGTTGTGCAGATAACACGTCTACACAGTAGTGCTTGGTGAATGTGTGAGGCGTAGACCATGTGGCTGCCTTACATATTTCTTGCATTGGGATGTTTCCTAGAAAGGCCATGGTAGCACCTTTCTTTCTGGTTGAGTGTGCCCTTGGTGTAATGGGCAGCTGTCGTTTAGCTTTAAGGTAGCAGATTTGGATGCATTTAACTATCCATCTGGCTATACCTTGTTTTGAAATTGGGTTTCCTGCATGAGGTTTTTGAAATGCAATAAAGAGTTGTTTAGTCTTTCTGATGTTCTTTGTTCTGTCAATGTAATACATTAATGCTCTTTTGACATCTAATGTATGTAGTGCCCTTTCAGCTACGGTATCTGGCTGTGGAAAGAACACCGGAAGTTCCACTGTTTGATTTAGATGGAACGGTGAAATAACCTTTGGCAAAAATTTAGGATTGGTCCTTAGGACGACTTTATTTTTGTGTAGTTGTATAAAAGGTTCCTGTATAGTAAACGCCTGAATCTCGCTTACTCTTCTCAGGGAAGTAATGGCGATGAGAAATGCCACCTTCCAGGTTAGGAACTGTATGTCGCAGGAGTGCATGGGTTCAAAAGGTGGACCCATAAGTCTAGTTAGGACAACATTTAGGTTCCATGAAGGAACAGGTAGTGTTCTTGTTGGTATAATTCTCCTAAGGCCCTCCATGAATGCTTTAATGACTGGTATTTTATATAGGGAAGTTGAATAGGTAGTCTGCAGGTATGCAGATATTGCTGCAAGGTGAATCTTAATGGAAGAGAAAGCTAGGTTAGATTTTTGTAAGTGAAGCAAGTAACCCACTACATGTTCTGGAGTTGTGTGTAATGGTTGTATTTGATTAATATGGCAGTAGTAAACAAACCTCTTCCATTTACTTGCATAGCAGTGCCTGGTGGATGGCCTTCTTGCTTGTTTTATGACTTCCATACATTCTTGGGTAAGTTGTAAGTGCCCGAATTCTAGGATTTTAGGAGCCAGATTGCTAGATTCAGCGATGCTGGATCTGGGTGTCTGATCTTTTGGTTGTGCTGTGTCAACAGATCTGGCCTGTTGGGCAATTTGATGCAGGGTACCACTGATAGGTCTAGCAGCGTTGTGTACCAGGGTTGCCTTGCCCAAGTTGGTGCTATCAATATGAGTTTGAGTTTGCTTTGACTGAGTTTGTTTACCAGGTAAGGAAGGAGAGGGAGAGGAGGAAAAGCGTAAGCAAATATCCCTGACCAGTTCATCCATAGGGCATTGCCTTGGGATTGTTTGTGTGGGTATCTGGATGCGAAGTTTTGGCATTTTGCGTTCTCCTTTGTCGCAAACAAGTCTATCTGAGGTGTTCCCCAGAGTCTGAAATAAGTGTTCAGTATTTGGGGGTGAATTTCCCATTCGTGGACCTGTTGGTGATCTCGAGAGAGATTGTCTGCGAGTTGATTTTGTATCCCTGGTATAAACTGTGCAATTAGGCGAATTTGGTTGTGAATTGCCCAATGCCAAATTTTTTGTGCTAACAGGCTTAACTGCGTGGAGTGCGTCCCTCCCTGCTTGTTTAGATAATACATTGTTGTCATGTTGTCTGTTTTGACGAGAATGTATTTGTGAACTATTATTGGTTGGAAAGCTTTTAGTGCTTGAAAAACTGCAAGAAGTTCTAGGTGATTGATATGCAGTTTTGTTTGATGTACGTTCCATTGTCCTTGTATGCTGTGTTGATCGAGGTGTGCTCCCCACCCTGTCATGGAAGCATCTGTTGTTATTACGTATTGTGGCACTGGGTCTTGGAAAGGCCGCCACTTGTTTAAATTTATGTTGTTCCACCACAGAAGCGAGAGGTAAGTTTGGCGGTCTATTAACACCAGATCTAGAAGGTGACCCTGTGCTTGAGACCACTGTGATGCTAGGCATTGTTGTAAGGGCCTCATGTGCAGTCTTGCGTTTGGGACAATGGCTATGCATGATGACATCATGCCTAGGAGTTGTAATACCATCTTTGCTTGTATCTTTTGTGTTGGATACATGCGTTGTATGATGGTGTTGAAATTGTGAATTCTTTGTGGACTTGGAGTGGCTACTCCTTTTGATGTGTCTATTATGGCTCCCAGGTATTGTTGTACCTTGCGTGGCTGAATTTTGGATTTTGTGAAATTGACGGTGAACCCTAGTTTGAAGAGGGTTTGTATGATATGATTTGTGTGATTTGAGCACTCTATTAACGAATGGGCCTTGATTAGCCAGTCGTCTAGATATGGGAACACATGTATTTGCTGCCTTCTGATGTGTGCAGCGACTACCGCTAGACATTTGGTAAAGACTCTTGGTGCGGTTGTTAATCCGAAAGGCAGTACCTTGAATTGGTAATGTATTCCTTTGAATACAAACCTTAGGTATTTCCTGTGCGATGGGTGTATTGGTATATGGAAATAAGCATCCTTGAGGTCTAAAGTTGCCATGTAGTTGTGCAGCTTTAGCAATGGCAATACTTCTTGTAGTGTGACCATGTGGAAGTGGTCTGATTTGATGAAAGTGTTGACTACTCTGAGGTCTAGGATTGGTCTCAGTGTTTTGTCCTTCTTTGGTATCAGAAAGTACAGTGAGTAAACTCCTGTGTTTATTTGTGTGTTTGGCACTAATTCGATTGCATTCTTTTGCAATAGTGCCTGCACTTCTATCTCTAGGAGATTGGAATGGTGTGTTGTTAAATTTTGTGCTTTTGGTGGTATGTTTGGAGGGAACTGTAGAAATTCTATGCAGTAACCATGTTGGATAATTGCTAGAACCCAAGTGTCTGTAGTGATTTTCTCCTATGCTCTGTAATAATGACCTATTCGTCCCCCCACTGGTGTTGTGTGGAGGGGGTGAGTGACATGTGAGTCACTGTTTAGTAGTAGGGGTTTTGGGGCTTTGGAATCTTCCTCTATTTCTAGGGAATTGCCCTCCTCTATATTGTCCCCGAAAACCTCCTCTATACTGTCCTTGGTAACTGGACGGTGTGGCTTGTGAGGTGCTGGCTTGTGTGCTTTGACCCCGAAACCCCCCTCGAAAGGGCGTTTTACGGACTGAGCTGTAATTCCCTCTGCTCTGCGGGGAGTAGAGTGCGCCCATGGCTTTGGCAGTGTCCGTATCTTTTTTGAGTTTCTCAATCGCTGTGTCCACTTCTGGACCGAACAGTTCTTTTTCATTAAAAGGCATATTGAGAACTGCTTGTTGAATCTCTGGTTTAAATCCAGACGTTCGGAGCCATGCATGCCTTCTGATAGTTACAGATGTATTAATTGTCCGTGCAGCTGTATCTGCAGCGTCCATGGAGGAGCGGATCTGGTTGTTGGAGATGGCCTGTCCCTCCTCAACCACTTGTTTTGCCCTATTTTGGAAGTCTTTGGGCAGATGTTCAATGAGATGTTGCATCTCGTCCCAGTGGGCTCTGTCATAGCGCGCAAGTAGTGCCTGGGAGTTCGCGATGCGCCACTGGTTTGCAGCTTGTGCTGCGACTCTCTTACCAGCTGCATCAAACTTGCGGCTTTCTTTATCTGGGGGTGGTGCATCTCCAGATGTGTGAGAGTTGGCCCTTTTCCTAGCTGCTCCTACAACAACAGAGTCTGGTGGCAGCTGTGTTGTGATGAAAGCCGGGTCCGTAGGAGGCGCCTTGTACTTTTTTTCCACCCTTGGTGTGATTGCCCTACTTTTGACCGGGTCCTTAAATATGTCTTTTGCGTGCCGGAGCATACCAGGGAGCATAGGCAGGCTTTGGTAGGAGCTGTGGGTGGAGGAGAGTGTGTTGAACAAGAAATCGTCCTCGACCTGTTCTGAGTGGAGGCTTACGTTGTGAAATTGTGCTGCTCTAGCCACCACCTGAGAGTACGCGGTGCTGTCTTCTGGTGGAGATGGTTTTGTAGGGTATGCCTCTGGGCTGTTATCTGACACTGGGGCGTCGTATAGGTCCCATGCGTCCTGGTCTTGGTCACCCTGGCTCATGGTGGTGTGAGCTGGGGAGTGTGATGGCGTTTGTGCTGGTGAAACGTTAATCACGGGCGGAGGAGAGGGTGGTGGTGTAACTCTTTTCACCACTTTTGGTTGTGGTGCTTGTTCCGTCTGGAACTCCAACCTTCTCTTTCTCCTAATGGGGGGAAGGGTGCTTATTTTTCCTGTCCCCTGCTGAATGAAGATACGCTTTTGCGTATGGTCCGCATCAGTTGCTTGTAGCTCTTCCTCAAACCTATGCTTCTGCATTTGGGAGGTTAGCGAGTGCTCTTCTGTATAAGAGCCTGAAGCTGGGTCGCTTGCAGTTTGTTTCGGCATCGAAACTTTGTCTGCGTGTTTTTTCGGCTCCGAGGTGACTTTTTTCCTCTTCGGGGCCGAAACCTCTCGGCGTCGATCTGTTTCGGTGCCGCTGTCTCGGCGTCGAGCCGTGTCCACACCGGCATCTCGGTGTCGAGGCTTGTCTCCAGCACTTTCTCGGTCCCGAGAAGGCTGCGTGCCGGTGTCTCGACCGGAGTCGGACGATCTCGGCACTGTTTGGGCCTTTTTCGGTGCCGACGGTCGGTCACCGATTTTATGGGTTGAGCCATGGCCTGGTGGCAGTGGCGTCCCCTGGGCCTTGTAAATGTTTCTTTGTGTGGTTTTCGACGTCTTACTCACGGTTTGTGTATCGTCGAATCCTTCGGAGTCTGAGTCTTGGATCGAGAAGGTACCTTCCTCTTCCTCGAACTCCCGTCGGGCTGTCGGTGCGGACGCCATTTGAAGTCTTCTGGCTCGACGGTCTCGGAGTGTTTTTCGGGAGCGGAACGCACGACAGGCCTCGCAGGTGTCTTCGCTGTGCTCAGGTGACAGGCACAGGTTGCAGACCAAGTGTTGGTCTGTGTAGGGGTATTTATTGTGGCATTTGGGGCAGAAACGGAACGGGGTCCGTTCCATCGGCGTTCCTCAGCACGCGGTCGGGCCGACCAGGCCCCGACGGAGGATCGAAAAACTACCCCGAAGGGCACCGGAGCTCTTCGATCTTCGATGCGGTGTTGAATCTAAGTACGCCGATCCCGAACGCAACAATACCGACGAAAATCTTCCGAAATTAACTATTTTTTCTGGTCCGAAACTCGGAGCGACAGGAACACGTCCGAACCCGATGGCGGAAAAAAAACAATCGAAGATGGAGTCGACGCCCATGCGCAATGGAGACAAAAGGAGGAGTCACTCGGTCCCGTGACTCGAAAGACTTCTTCGAAGAAAAACAACTTGTAACACTCCGGCCCAACACCAGATGGCGAGCTATTGCAGAACATGCGTATCTACAGCGACAGATGCCATCGAACTTCTCATTACAAAAACAAAAAAAGAAATGTATGATCTAGTGAGACTCTTGTGGGATCGTGAAAAGTAGAAAGGAGTAGGTGATCTTTGAATACACTACAGTACACACATTTGCTACCGTGAGAAGGAGTTTTACGGGAGCTGCATTTTATCAGTCTACTACTTATGCACGTCAGCTTGGTATGAGCTGTGAGCAGAGTACAGTCTCTTCCCACACCTTACCCTGCACACCCATTTTTTTTAGAGAAGGGTGTTAGCAGGGAGGACATTCCCTGGACAGAGCATACTATGCACACGTCATCCAAGAGAGGTCTCAGTGGTAAGGCAAGTCTCTCTCCACCCAGCCTGCTATTCACACCTATCATCTGAGAGAGAGGTCGGACAGGAAAGGGCAGTCCATCTCCACTTACTATTATGCACACCTGTCATCTATGAGAGAGGCCTGTAAGGAGAGGACAGTCCATGCACACATCCTACCATGCGCACACATAATTTGAGAGACAGGTCTGAAAGGAGAGGCCAGTACATGTCTACACCCTAATATGCACGTCATCTGAGAGAGTCCAGACAGTAAAAGGCAGTTCCTCTCCACTCACTTCTATGGACACCTGTCTGAGAGAGATGTCTCAATGAAGAGGGCAGTTTATCCTGTTATTTTACAATAAAAAATGTCATCAATGATGTAAATTGAAATGTCATATATGATGTCAAAGAGCATGTCATGAGTGATGTCATATGTGAGGTCATAAGCAGTTCGTGGTGGGGGTGCAAGTTATAGCAGTGTTCCGATAGCTCTAGAGTCCTGAATGTCAATGTTTCTCCCTTCCCTGTATGCACTGAATCAGATATATTGTACTTTCTATGACTGCTTCCTAGGATGGATATTTTTGGCTCTTGAGAGTCACAGATACTGGTTGCTGTTGCCCACCACAAAAATCTGTTCCCCATCACAGCATCGGTATCTTCATGCACAATAGTCTGCCCAGAAGGATCTATATGATTAAAAGTAGAAAGTGCTTTTTTTCCTCAAAGAAAACCATGCATAGGCTACAAGGCATGGGCGGATGCTCTTTTAAGACTTCCAGGCTAAGAGCACCTTCTAATTCCAGGGCTACCCAAGTCATCCCAATTTGCCTTCCACTCACCTGGAGAGAATTCTAGTACATCTCATACTATCATAAGACCTAATACTGTTCCTTTGTACGTTAGAGCCTTCTATTTCTTCTAATTTGCTGAGCTGTTTTCTTGTCAGGTTCATAATGGCTTTAGAGGGAGCATCTACTTCTACCAGATGGCCTTGCAAGTGTCTAGAAACTAAAATGTGTCACATATTAATCATAACAATACAGCGGAGTACTTTTCCACAGGTATTGAGCTTTGTCCCTACTATGGCTATGACAGTGGAATCTGGGGACCTGCATATACATCGCCTCAGAGACAATGCAGAGGTTGACAAGGAACAAGTATCAGCTATGTTACATTATGATCTCCCACCCAACTGCTCTCTGCTATGTATCCTAAGGACAACATTTGGAGGTTTAAGGGGCTACCTCTGTGTAAGAATGTGGGTATAGTATATGATAGGGCAACTTATAGCGGAATACACTCTCAAAAATTGTCTTGGGTCCAGTCAGGCTTGTTTGAACAACCTTGAGCTCAACCCTGGGTAGCTATGGGTTTCAAGGCTTGCACAAAGTTACTTAGTGTAAAGCATTTAAAAACTACCACCAAAGGAATTAAACAAAAAAAAAAAAGTCACAACACGAAAGAACCAGGACACCAATTTACAAAACTAAATTATATTTTCTTGAATTTTTAGAGACATTGATGAACAAAATCAACAGGAGCATTAAGGAGATAGAGATTTGTTAAAGATATTATTACTTTTAAATCCAAACGCAAACAAGCACTGCTCAACAAAAAGCTTGGAAACTGGCAGGATGAAGGTCTGGGGTGCCACTGGTGAGATTTGGACAGTTACCTGGCCAATAGAGCATTTTCCAGTCCTGTTCCAAACTTTACAGCACAACCGCCATAGACTATAATGGAGTGGTCCTGATGCTGGGGAAGCAAGATGAAAAGATGATCAAGGATGCTCTGGTTGCTTTGCTGTTGAGAAGGGTGCCTTTGTGGTGACTCCTTGGTCCACGGGTGATGTCAGACGACTTTGGTCACAGAGGTCAGGGTCCTGTGAAGTCCTCTTCAAGCCAGTAGAAGGACAGATGCGGCTGGGCTCCGTGACAGCACTAGGAGTGAAAACCTTTGGTGGAGGCTGGTGTCCCTCTTCGGTGACCAATCTGGACTCCGACGACACTCCTGGCTCCACCTGACTTGCGTGCAATATTTGGCCGTTGAGGATCTGTCTCTTGGGGCTACCAGCGGCCGGTAACTGCAAATCTTCTGGTTTGGCTACTAACTTCCGGGTTTGAGCTTCTTCAGCTCTTTTTTCTCTTGAGCTGGTTCCATGGAATCAGCCAACTGACCACTCAGAGTCACTGCTTTGGTCTAGGGCACGACTTTTGACAGTGCCAGGAGCCACAGGCAGAGCTGCAACTTTGCGAACCCAGAGGCAGAAGGTGCAGTCCAGTAGACAGTGGAGCCTGTCTTTGTGCGGGGCCAAGAGCTGCATGTTCCGTCCTTCTTCAGTAATTGTTCCAGTTCTAGTGTGATGTGAGATTAAGGGTAATAATCCCACAAAAATGCCCTACGGGGACCATACAGTTACTAGGCAATGGGCTACCAGATCCTCTCCCTTTGAGTGATGAATTTTGGTTACGTGTGGCTTGTGGCAATTCCAGGGGGCACTATTCTACCTACTCCCAAGATGTCTGAACCTTCCCTCGACTGTGAGGAGCTCGGTAGCCCATCCTAGAGTTGTAGCTACCTGGGGGGCAACACACCCACGGGAAAACCGGTTTGGGCATTGGTCTTCCTTCTCTAGCGCCCATCTCCAGCTGTCTACTTGAACAAATGGGAAAGCCTCAGGAGACTTATCACTATTTGTGTACTGTAAAGAAATGGCTCCCTGTTGCAGTTACCCCCCCACTTTTTGCCTGATACTGATGCTGACTTGACTGAGAAGTGTGCTGGGACCCTGCTAACCAGGCCCCAGCACCAGTGTTCTTTCACCTACAAATGTACCATTGTTTCCACAATTGGCACAACCCTGGCACCTAGGTAAGTCCCTTGTAACTGGTACCCCTGGTACCAAGGGCCCTGATGCCAGGGAAGGTCTCTAAGGGCTGCAGCATGTCTTATGCCACCCTAGGGACCCCTCACTCAGCACAGACACACTGCTTGCCAGCTGGTGTGTGCTGATGGGGAGAAAATGACTAAGTCGACATGGCACTCCCCTCAGGGTGCCATGCCAACCTCCCACTGCCTGTGGCATAGGTAAGTCACCCCTCTAGTAGGCCTTACAGCCCTAAGGCAGGGTGCACTATACCACAGGTGAGGGCATATGTACATGAGCACTATGCCCCTACAGTGTCTAAGCAAAACCTTGGACATTGTAAGTGCAGGGTAGCCATAAGAGTATATGGGCTGGGAGTCTGTCAAAAACGAACTCCACAGCTCCATAATGGCTACACTGAATACTGGGAAGTTTAGTATCAAACTTCTCAGAATAATAAACCCACACTGATGCCAGTGTTGGATTTATTAAAAAATGCACACAGAGGGCATCTTAGAGATACCCCCTGTATTTTACCCAATTGTTCAGTGCAGGACTGACTGGTCTGTGCCAGCCTGCTGCTGAGAGACGAGTGTCTGACCTCATGCGGTGAGAGCCTTTGTGCTCTCTGAGGACAGAAACAAAGCCTGCTCTGGGTGGAGGTGCTTCACACCTCCCCCCTGCAGGAACTGTAACACCTAGCAGTGAGCTTCGAAGGCTCAAGCTTCGTGTTACAATGCCCCAGGGCACTCCAGCTAGTGGAGATGCCCGCCCCCTGGACCCAGCCCCCACTTTTGGCGGCAAGTCCAGGAGAAATAATGAGAATAACAAGGAGGAGTCACTGGCCAGTCAGGACAGCCCCTAAGGTGTCCTGAGCTGAGGTGACTCTAACTTTTAGAAATCCTCCATCTTGCAGATGGAGGATTCCCCCAATAGGATTAGGGATGTGACCCCCTCCCCTTGGGAGGAGGCACAAAGAGGGTGTACCCACCCTCAGGGCTAGTAGCCATTGGCTACTAACCCCCCAGACCTAAACACGCCCTTAAATTTAGTATTTAAGGGCTTCCCTGAACCTAAAGATTTAGATTCCTGCAACTAACAAGAAGAAGGACTGCTGAGCTGACAAACCCCTGCAGAGGAAGAACAGAAGACACCAACTGCCTTGGCCCCAGACTTACCGGCCTGTCTCCTGCCTTCCAAAGAAACCTGCTCCAGCGACGCTTTCCAAGGGACCAGCGACCTCTGAATCCTCTGAGGACTGCCCTGCTTCGAAAAAGACAAGAAACTCCTGAGGACAGCGGCACTGCTCCAAAAGAACTGCAACTTTGTTACAAGGAGCAGATTTAAAGACCCCTGCAACTCCCCGCAAGAAGCGTGAGACTTGCAACACTGCACCCGGCGACCCCGACTCGACTGGTGGAGAACAAACAACTCAGGGAGGACCCTCCGGCGACTCTACGACTGTGAGTAACCAAAGTTGTCCCCCCTGAGCCCCCACAGCGACGCCTGCAGAGGGAATCCCCAGGCTCCCCCTGACCGCGACTGTCTGAACTCCATTTCCCGACGGCTGGAAAAGACCCTGCACCCGCAGCCCCCAGCACCTGAAGGATCGGAACTTCTGTGCAGGAGTGACCCCCAGGAGGCCCTCTCCCTTGCCCAGGTGGTGGCTACCCCGAGGAGCCCCCCCCCCTTGCCTGCCTGCGACGCTGAAGAGATCCCTTGATCTCTCATTGAAAACCATTGTGAACCCGACGCGTGTTTGCACACTGCACCCGGCCGCCCCCGTGCTGCTGAGGGTGTACTTTCTGTGCTGACTCGTGTCCCCCCCCGGTGCCCTACAAAACCCCCCTGGTCTGCCCTCCGAAGACGCGGGTACTTACCTGCTGGCAGACTGGAACCGGGGCACCCCCTTCTCTCCATTGAAGCCTATGTGTTTTGGGCACCTCTTTGACCTTTGCACCTGACCGGCCCTTAGCTGCTGGTGTGATAACTTTGGGGTTGCTCTGAACCCCCAACGGTGGGCTACCTTGGACCAAAAACTAAAACCTGTAAGTGACTTACTTACCTGTGAAAATTAACAATAACTTACCTCCCCCAGGAACTGTGAAAATTGCAGTGTCCACTTTTAAAACAGCTTATTGTGTTTTATGTAAAAAGTATACATGCTAAAGTAATGATTCAAAGTTCCTAGAGTACTTACCTGCAATACCTTTCAAATGAGATATTACATGTAAAATTTGAACCTGTGGTTCTTAAAATAAACTAAGAAAAGATATTTTTCTATAACAAAACCTATTGGCTGGATTTGTCTCTGAGTGTGTGTACCTCATTTATTGTCTATGTGTATGTACAACAAATGCTTAACACTACTCCTTTGATAAGCCTACTGCTCGACCACACTACCACAAAATAGAGCATTAGTATTATCTCTTTTTGCCACTATCTTACCTCTAAGGGGAACCCTTGGACTCTGTGCATGCTATTCCTTACTTTGAAATAGCACATACAGAGCCAACTTCCTACATTGGTGGATCAGCGGTGGGGTACAAGACTTTGCATTTGCTGGACTACTCAGCCAATACCTGATCACACGACAAATTCCAAAAATTGTCATTAGAAATTGATTTTTGCAATTTGAAATTTTTCTAAATTCTTTAAAGTCCTGCTAGGGCCTTGTGTTAGTCCCTGTTAGGATTTCTTTTAGAGTTTAAAAGTTTGGTAAAAGTTTGAATTAGATCCTAGAACTAGTTTTAGTTTCTTAAAAAGTATTCCAACTTTTAGAAGCATAATGTCTAGCACAGATGTGAATGTGGTGGAACTCGACACCACACCTTACCTCCATCTCCAGATGAGAGAGCTAAGGTCACTCTGTAAAATAAAGAAAATAGCAATGGGCTCCAGACCTTCCAAACTACAGCTCCAGGAGCTGTTGGCAGAGTTTGAAAGAGCCAACCCCTCTGAGGATGGCAACACAGAGGATGAGTATAGTGACTTGGAGGGTGATTCCCCCCCACCAGTCCTATCTAGGGAGGACAGGGCCTCTCAAGCCCTGACTCCACAAATCATAGTCAGAGATGCTGGTTCCCTCACAGGAGGGACCAACCTCTCTGAAATCACTGAGGATAACTCCAGTGAAGAGGACATCCAGTTAGCCAGGATGGCCAAAAGATTGGCTTTGGAAAGACAGATCCTAGCCATAGAAAGGGAAAGACAAGAGATGGGCCTAGGACCCATCAATGGTGGCAGCAACATAAATAGGGTCAGAGATTCTCCTGACATGTTGAAAATCCCTAAAGGGATTGTAACTAAATATGAAGATGGTGATGACATCACCAAATGGTTCACAGCTTTTGAGAGGGCTTGTGTAACCAGAAAAGTGAACAGATCTCACTGGGGTGCTCTCCTTTGGGAAATGTTCACTGGAAAGTGTAGGGATAGACTCCTCACACTCTCTGGAAAAGATGCAGAATCTTATGACCTCATGAAGGGTACCCTGATTGAGGGCTTTGGATTCTCCACTGAGGAGTATAGAATTAGATTCAGGGGGGCTCAGAAATCCTCGAGCCAGACCTGGGTTGATTTTGTAGACTACTCAGTGAAAACACTGGATGGTTGGGTAACTGGAAATGAAGTGCATGACTATGTTGGGCTTTATAATTTGTTTATGAAAGAACACATTTTAAGTAACTGCTTCAATGAAAAGTTGCATCAGTATCTGGTAGACCTAGGACCAATTTCTCCCCAAGAATTGGGAAAGAAGGCGGACCATTGGGTCAAGACTAGGGTAACCAAAACTTCCACTGGGGGTGACCAAAAGAAAGGGGTTACAAAGCCTCCCCAGGAGAAAGTGGGTGACACTAGAAACAAAGAAAAAGAGTCCTCTGTAGGCCCCCAAAAACCAGACCAGGTGGGTGGGCCCCGAGACACAACCCAAAACAAAGGTGGGTACCAGGGTAAGAACTGGGATGCCACTAAGGCATGGTGCCATAACTGTAGACAGACAGGGCACCACACCAAGGACACTTCTTGTCCCAAAAACAAACCCCCTAGCAAAATCCCAGGGGTGACCAGTGTAGCCATTGGGGATGACTCCTCAGATGAGGAGGTCTTCATAGCCTTCAACTGGAAAAAGGGCCCAACAGGTGAGTTGGAGATTCCAGAGGGAAGTAGACACTTCCACCACCTACTGGTGAATGGAATCCCAGCCACTGCCCTGAGAGACACTTGTGCCAGTCACACTATTGTGCATGACAGGCTGGTGTTCTCAAACCAGTACATCCCAGGTGAGATGGCCAGAGTAAGAGTTAGCCCAGACAGGGTCACTGATAGGCCTGTGGCTTTTGTGCCCATAGAAGTGGGTGGGACTTTTAGCTGGAGAAGGGTGGTAGTCAGTACAGACCTCCCCCTTGATTGTCTCCTTGGAAATGACTACCCAGAGGTTAGTCAGAGCCCAAGAGAGGAACTGGTCCAGTGCCAGTCCTCTCCCAAGGATTCTGGAGGTCCTGCCCCTGCAGTAACTGCAAGCAGGCCCCAGAAGAAAAAGAATAGAAAACAGTGTAGGAAGGGTGGACAACCTTTAGCCAAGGTCCCAGCAAGCCAAGGAGATTCTGCTCCAGTAGGGGAGAACTCCAAAAGTGGCTCTGATAAAGTCCAACCTGACCCACAAGAAGTCCTGGCTAGTCAGGCAACTGTTAAGCCTGAGTGGGTGGCTCCTCAGCTAACAGAAGAAAGAGTGGAAGAAGGGTGTTTACTACAAGATGTGGTAACCCCCCACTCTAATACAGCAGACAGGCACCCTGAACCCAAAGAAGCCTGTACCTTAGCCCCTTCCCTTGTAGGTGAAGAGCTAAAGGTGTGGTTCTGGGCACTGACAGCTGTCAGTGGCCTCTGCTGGGTGTTAGCCGTTATGGCTGCACTATCCTTGGCATGGTGGTCTGACCCCATGCCAAATAGCAAGTTAGGCCCCCTGACCCTGTTGGTCATGGTGGGGTTACTCCAGCTCTGGGTAACCTCTTTGGGTAAGCTAGGGGTGACCCTGGCTAAGATAAGATTAGCAGAGGTGGATACCTCTAACCTCAAAATAGAGAGAATGGGTGGAGACATAAAAAGTACAGACAAGAGGCAATTCAGACTAGGTCCTATCACTGTGGAAGTGGGTCAGTTCCCCAGAGGGAATGACCTGAACAGGAGGATGTAAGGCAGAGTAGGCCCTGCAACAAACCAGCCTATTTCCTCTACTCTTCCTCGCCTGACAGACTAGGAAGACTCTCCCAGCTTTGGCTGAGTCTCCTGGCCTGTGGGCTGGGGGGGGCTTGTGTAAAGAAATGGCTCCCTGTTGCAGTTACCCCCCCACTTTTTGCCTGATACTGATGCTGACTTGACTGAGAAGTGTGCTGGGACCCTGCTAACCAGGCCCCAGCACCAGTGTTCTTTCACCTACAAATGTACCATTGTTTCCACAATTGGCACAACCCTGGCACCTAGGTAAGTCCCTTGTAACTGGTACCCCTGGTACCAAGGGCCCTGATGCCAGGGAAGGTCTCTAAGGGCTGCAGCATGTCTTATGCCACCCTAGGGACCCCTCACTCAGCACAGACACACTGCTTGCCAGCTGGTGTGTGCTGATGGGGAGAAAATGACTAAGTCGACATGGCACTCCCCTCAGGGTGCCATGCCAACCTCCCACTGCCTGTGGCATAGGTAAGTCACCCCTCTAGTAGGCCTTACAGCCCTAAGGCAGGGTGCACTATACCACAGGTGAGGGCATATGTACATGAGCACTATGCCCCTACAGTGTCTAAGCAAAACCTTGGACATTGTAAGTGCAGGGTAGCCATAAGAGTATATGGGCTGGGAGTCTGTCAAAAACGAACTCCACAGCTCCATAATGGCTACACTGAATACTGGGAAGTTTAGTATCAAACTTCTCAGAATAATAAACCCACACTGATGCCAGTGTTGGATTTATTAAAAAATGCACACAGAGGGCATCTTAGAGATACCCCCTGTATTTTACCCAATTGTTCAGTGCAGGACTGACTGGTCTGTGCCAGCCTGCTGCTGAGAGACGAGTGTCTGACCTCATGCGGTGAGAGCCTTTGTGCTCTCTGAGGACAGAAACAAAGCCTGCTCTGGGTGGAGGTGCTTCACACCTCCCCCCTGCAGGAACTGTAACACCTAGCAGTGAGCTTCGAAGGCTCAAGCTTCGTGTTACAATGCCCCAGGGCACTCCAGCTAGTGGAGATGCCCGCCCCCTGGACCCAGCCCCCACTTTTGGCGGCAAGTCCAGGAGAAATAATGAGAATAACAAGGAGGAGTCACTGGCCAGTCAGGACAGCCCCTAAGGTGTCCTGAGCTGAGGTGACTCTAACTTTTAGAAATCCTCCATCTTGCAGATGGAGGATTCCCCCAATAGGATTAGGGATGTGACCCACTCCCCTTGGGAGGAGGCACAAAGAGGGTGTACCCACCCTCAGGGCTAGTAGCCATTGGCTACTAACCCCCCAGACCTAAACACGCCCTTAAATTTAGTATTTAAGGGCTTCCCTGAACCTAAAGATTTAGATTCCTGCAACTAACAAGAAGAAGGACTGCTGAGCTGACAAACCCCTGCAGAGGAAGAACAGAAGACACCAACTGCCTTGGCCCCAGACTTACCGGCCTGTCTCCTGCCTTCCAAAGAAACCTGCTCCAGCGACGCTTTCCAAGGGACCAGCGACCTCTGAATCCTCTGAGGACTGCCCTGCTTCGAAAAAGACAAGAAACTCCTGAGGACAGCGGCACTGCTCCAAAAGAACTGCAACTTTGTTACAAGGAGCAGATTTAAAGACCCCTGCAACTCCCCGCAAGAAGCGTGAGACTTGCAACACTGCACCCGGCGACCCCGACTCGACTGGTGGAGAACAAACAACTCAGGGAGGACCCTCCGGCGACTCTACGACTGTGAGTAACCAAAGTTGTCCCCCCTGAGCCCCCACAGCGACGCCTGCAGAGGGAATCCCCAGGCTCCCCCTGACCGCGACTGTCTGAACTCCATTTCCCGACGGCTGGAAAAGACCCTGCACCCGCAGCCCCCAGCACCTGAAGGATCGGAACTTCTGTGCAGGAGTGACCCCCAGGAGGCCCTCTCCCTTGCCCAGGTGGTGGCTACCCCGAGGAGCCCCCCCCCTTGCCTGCCTGCGACGCTGAAGAGATCCCTTGATCTCTCATTGAAAACCATTGTGAACCCGACGCGTGTTTGCACACTGCACCCGGCCGCCCCCGTGCTGCTGAGGGTGTACTTTCTGTGCTGACTCGTGTCCCCCCCCGGTGCCCTACAAAACCCCCCTGGTCTGCCCTCCGAAGACGCGGGTACTTACCTGCTGGCAGACTGGAACCGGGGCACCCCCTTCTCTCCATTGAAGCCTATGTGTTTTGGGCACCTCTTTGACCTTTGCACCTGACCGGCCCTGAGCTGCTGGTGTGATAACTTTGGGGTTGCTCTGAACCCCCAACGGTGGGCTACCTTGGACCAAAAACTAAAACCTGTAAGTGACTTACTTACCTGTGAAAATTAACAATAACTTACCTCCCCCAGGAACTGTGAAAATTGCAGTGTCCACTTTTAAAACAGCTTATTGTGTTTTATGTAAAAAGTATACATGCTAAAGTAATGATTCAAAGTTCCTAGAGTACTTACCTGCAATACCTTTCAAATGAGATATTACATGTAAAATTTGAACCTGTGGTTCTTAAAATAAACTAAGAAAAGATATTTTTCTATAACAAAACCTATTGGCTGGATTTGTCTCTGAGTGTGTGTACCTCATTTATTGTCTATGTGTATGTACAACAAATGCTTAACACTACTCCTTTGATAAGCCTACTGCTCGACCACACTACCACAAAATAGAGCATTAGTATTATCTCTTTTTGCCACTATCTTACCTCTAAGGGGAACCCTTGGACTCTGTGCATGCTATTCCTTACTTTGAAATAGCACATACAGAGCCAACTTCCTACATGTACCAAAGGCGGATTCCCCTCTGAAGGTCGCCTTTTGAGCTAGCATCCTGAGTGGCTTCCTCCTAAGGTGAGATAACACCTCACCCTTTCAGAGACGTCTATTGTGCCTAAGCCTGGTAATCATTCATACAACTTACCAGGCGGGACAAAGCTGTCTGCTGGCCAGTGCCCACAAGGCCACTGGATCAGCTGGGTCATAGTGTGCCATGTTTATTAAAGTTGCATTCATTTAATAGTGACATTAAATCTGACCTGGGCATCAGGTCAGGTTTAATGCCACAATTAATTTGACACCTTACAGTACCCAGTCAGGCAGTCAAATCTGGACATTAGCCAGGCTGGGGTGCCAGCCGGTAACCCTGTACTAGCCAATGGGGCTACTAACTTTTCCACAGCAAAACCACAATTGGGAAGTGTTGCTGCTGAGACACATGAAAAATATAGATCTCACTTAATAATATACAGCTCCCTGCCATAGAGCTCTACAGGCCTTTTGGGAGAGGGGGTTTGGGGGGGCAACATACATGTTGTTAAGGGAAGGGCCATTGGTTTAAAGCCAAACTGGCAGTGTAAACACTGCTCTTCCAGTCTGTAGTGGCAGGCTGGGAGCCATTTTGTATCTTGTCATACGCAGAGAGGCACAATCAGTGCTGCAGTCTTTGGTGGACACTGTCTTACATGCCCTTGGTACCCTGGGTACCAAATACTAGGGTCTTATAAGTAAGTCAATTTGTTATAGCCAATTTGACATACACTTTGAAACGGTAAAGTAAAAAAATGGCAAGATATCATCCACAAAGTATCTACCACAAATGTCCAATATGTTCAATTGTTCTCTTTTATTAATGTTCTAAACATCAAGATTCCAATTCATGTAACAAACAGATACAACCAGTCAACGTGTTTTGTCTACTAATTCAGACTTCTTTACGGCATAAGTGTTCTGAAAACGATGACTGGCATTTGTGGTGGTGAGGTGGGCTATGGCCTCCAGACGCTCGTTCGTGATACACAAAGGTCCTGATCGTGAGGAAAATAATATCGAAGCCCAAATAAGGGATGCCCTGGGAATCAATGAGAGAATTAATGGCGACTACTACCTCTGTGAAATATTCACCAACAGGTTTATACATAATTTCGAGAAATGTTATTCCCTGAAGAACTCTACATTAGTAGACAAAACGTGTTGGCTGGTTCTATCTGTTACATGAATTCGAATTCTGATGTGAAGAACATGAATAAAAGAGAACAACTGAACCTTTGTGATTGATACCTTGTGGATGGTGCATTGCCATTTTTGGACTTTGTGATTTATCATTTTAACAAATACTGAGCAGTGGATGTATATGGCAGTAGCACATTGGGACCGTTAACTTGTAAGCTAGATTTGGGACACAGTGGGGGTGTTGGGACAGGCCTGCTGCTGTTTCTTCTTTACGTTTTTTAACTACACTTTGTAAGGGATTAGAACAGTAACATGGAGGTCTGCTTAGCAGGCCTCAGTGCACTCTCAGGGTCAAAGAACCTGCAGCATCAGTCCACAAATGTGAGGTGAAAATGCAAACAGACCCATTTCCTTACATTGTGATGCTCTTGAAGGGTAAAAGTGACCCTACATTAGGAAACAGATTGAACATCCTGCTGATTATGCTGCCTTACTCCTGACAGAAACAAATCAGCAGCTGGGTTCAGCACATTGTGTACGTATCCTCTTGGCTGTAAAGTGCTTAGTCGAGTACAACTATCTGGACCATAATATTTTGATGATTTACCATACTCATACACTTCCTGGACCCCTATGAGAGGCAGGCTGGTTGTAGTCACTTGACATCTTGACTCCTATTTGTAGATCTGGCTCGAAGTTATTAAGACACTTAACATTAGGTCTTAGTGGGTTTGCATTGAAAGGCACAATGATTGAGTCAGAGAACTCAATTAGACAAAGCAGTGTGTTTACTGAAGGAATCCCCTCATTGCCCTGCCAAGCACCTGATGTCAAACAATCAGTCCTGGGAGGTTGATTAACTTTGCCACCCATGTGTGATGACTAGCTCAACAATAGTAGAGCCGCATGTCACATCTACAATGCAATACACTAAACAGGTGCTCCTTAAGAAAATAAAGGAAACTAGAGAACAGGATACTGTCCCCACTTTGCTGCGGGGATAACCTGCCACGGAAAGGCTGGTGGATCAGGAAACATTATCCGAAGGGTAGCGCAGCTACCCTGATGGATGGTGTTTCCACTCACCGCCAGGCTGCCTGACGGCAGAAGCCTGGCGGTGAGTGAGGGCTGCTGATGGCGGCCCTCACAATACAATGCACCCACAGAGAAGGCATTTGACAGGGCTGACTGGATATACCTTTCTAAATGTCTCAACAAGATCTACTTGGGGACCAAGTGAAAGCTTTTATTCACATACATTTTCAAAAGTCTGTTGCAAAACTCAAAATCAATGCCCCCCTACTCCCCATCGATAATGCTTACCCAGGCCATGTGGCAAAGAAGTACTCTATCCCACCCTCCCAGCCTTCGCCTTCAAGATGGAACCCTTAGTGGCCAGGATTCCGTTCAAACGTGCTATACACAGCATGATCATAGGTGGCAGAGAGCATAAATTGGCTCTTTTTGTTGATTACATACTCTGCTTCTTTGCCAACCTGGATACAACATCCCATCGCTGATAGAGGAACTATATTCCCTCTCCCAAGTATCAGGTTTCAAAACCAATTTTCGAAATCACAGGGCAAGGGAATGGCAAACCCCTTGCATATAGCCTTAGAGATCCCAATTACAGGGGCGGCTTCCAGTGGGGAACATTAGCTAATGCCTACCTGGGGCTCCCACCACATACGAATGACATATACCTCAGTAATATTCCTCCTCTTTTACTTCGCTATTGAAGGTCCTTTACCACTGTAGTATCTTAGAGCTCTCCTAGCTGGCCAGGCTTAAAAGCTTAAAAATGACTTCATGCCATGAATCTTCATGTTCTCTAGACTCTCCTTCTGGTCACCCCCCAAAGCGACTAGCATACAAATTCACACCAAAATGCCAGACTATGTGTGTGGGTGTGTTTAGGGAGTGCGTGGGTGTGTTTGGCGGGAGGGTGTCTCCAAGGGTAGTGAAAGCATGGATTCCCAGACATCCTCACCTATAGCTTAGCTGCTCAACTGCATCCCTCCCTCTATTGTAACTATGATCCCCTATGGTAAACTTGGGACCAGGTAAAAAAAGCTTTTTCCCCATTGCCTTTGTCTGGGCTCTTATGGCTCTCCATGTCGACTTGGTCAGGAGCTACTACCACTGACATCTATACTTTTGGCATTCTAGAGAAAGGTGAAACAGTGCCTGGCATTCCCAACTAATCCCTTCTTGCTAACCCCATTGACACATAACCCTGACTTATGCCCCAAGCAGGGCCAATTCTGGCTCTTTTGGTTGGTTACAGGGCCGCCCACCCGCAAAGCGTGACTTTTATGAAGCTAGGGACTTGTAGTTACCGGAGGATGTGATTATTTAAAAAAGCATTGATTAGGTGGGACACCTAACGGCTGAATCAGGCACTCCGCTGGGCCGGTAAAAACACAGCACGCCTAGCCCCCCAGTGGGACGATGATCCCACAGAGTCCCTTTACCTCAATGACACCCTCCGCAGAGGCATATCGTGGTTATATCAATGTATTCTACACCTCACTCCCCCCAAAAAAACATGCCTAGGTACTACAATAGGAAAATTAGTTGAAGACTGAGATTTCTGACAACACATGGGGTGCCCTTTGGCAGACAACCGTCACTATTACCTGCGGCCCAGATGTGGAAACAGCCGCAACCCTCCTCCCTCCTTGAATATGTGTGGGAAGGTCTGGGCCCTCTATGCCATGGAGACATATGTTTCAAAAAAGGAAGGTTTAGGCCTGGCAAAAGGTTTATTTTGCCAGGTCTAAAAGGCAGTTCTAAAATGGCAGACATTTTTAAGGGCTATTATGTGGGTGGCACAAGACGTGCTCCAGGCCCACTAGCAGCATTTAACTTACAGTTCCTAGGTAGATACTACAGGTTAATTAAATAGGCCCATTGGGTGTAAGTCAATGTTACCATGATTAGAGGAGGGAGCACAAGCACTTTGGCACTGGTCAGCAATGGTAAAGTCCACTGTTTCCTAAAAGTCAACAAAATGGGTTCAGGAAAGGTGAAGGCAAAAAGTTTGGGGTGACCCTGCCTAGAGGGTAATGTACATCAGTAATGCTGTCCTGATGAGATTTTGCTGAATGTACGGAGTTCTAGGGCAGCACCAGAACAAACAAACGTATATGAATGTTAACGTGAATCTTCCATACAAACTGAATGAGACCTGAAATTTGTCACCAATGCTGTGAAACCATTAAAAGCTCTTAATCAGCTAGAAACATTCACTGATCCTAAAACAGACGGTAGAAGAGGCAAACGGTTTGTCGGCTCTCTTAGAATCCCCAATTGGGCTGTGGGCCTGAATGCGGAAGTGTTTACTGAAGGTGGATGAAACTGGTTCTAGAACAGACGTTTTCTGCAGAAACAGTGCATATGGGACACAATCAACTAACATCTCCCAAAGCTGGGGGCACATGCACAAGCTTTTTGTGAAGATTCCTGAAGACACATGTGTGCCACAACGAAGTAACAGTCTACACTTCCACTCTCAGAATGCAGCAATCAAGTATTGACTTATCCTTGCTGCTGACCTTGTACAGTGTTTGCTGCTTTTTAATTAGGTTTCCACTGCACAAATAAAAAATATACACATATTACCAGGACTAAGATTCCACAAGATAGGAGACAAGGAAAAGGGGCCCAAGGCCACATGAAAGCTCCCTTTGTCTGCTCTAACCTGATATCACTCAAGCAGCCCAAAAGCAACATAAAAGATTGATGAACTCAAGAGGAAGCACAGCAAATGTAACTGAAATACATGAACCAAGTTCCTGCATAACTTTAGGAAACCACCAGAGCAAAACCCTGATACTTTGAGATCAAAGGAAGCTGCATGGAACTGGATGGAGCGATGGCAATAGCAGACGGCATCAAAGGTCTGGGGAAACTCACCTTAGGAGGAGAATAAGAGTGAGGTTGTGAACAGAGTCATGCAATGGGGAACCACGAGACGCAGCAAAAGAACAGAGGGTGAAGAGGGCTGTGGCACACAAGGAGGACTCTGATAACAATGATTACTGTACTTGTGAAAATGAAGAACGTTAAGGAAAAGAGACTCAGAAACTGAAAGGATATTGCAACTGTCGGGTGCCGAGGCTTTGATCCACACCTCCATATTCTTCAACTCACTATTCTACTCATGTTGGGTGACATGGATGGGCAACAGAGATTTTTTGCTGGGCTGGCAGTTCATCCCTTCAAGGCCCTGGATTTCTTGCAGGATGCATAAGAATAAATATTTGTTAACTCAACTGTGATTTGTGCATTCTATTCTGCAAGTGTTGCTTCTTTAAGAATAATCACCAATTGCACTGGCAATTTTCTTTTTTAAGTTTCTTCTCTGAGAGGGGACTTATTTGGCACAGAGTTAGACTTTTCTTTACTCAAAGCTGGCCCAGGTCCTTTTTCTACAGTGCAACTTCATCACTTCAAGTTACTATGTAGACTCATTTAGTGGGCAATAAGTGTAGGTTTATTGTTAGACTAAAATATATTTTTCAAGGTGCAGGCAGGTCTCACACCAGGGTCTAGATAAATAGAAATACTACTGAAACAATTGTCCCCTTTGTGCAAGTTAAACTCTTAGCGGATACTCAAGGATGTGTTTGCAGGTGGAACAGGAAAATGGAAGAATGCGGTGATTATTACAGTCAATCTTCCCATCAGTTCACAATTAGTTGTTCTGGACGGGTTATTATCCTTATTTCTGGAAAAGCCCAGGGCAAAAGTGTTTAAGGAGGCAATAACAATCTTGGCAAGAATGACTTTCAGGATAGACTATTTCTGTTGTAGAAGTGAAATAACAATCAAAACCAACTGTTTCGGCCTGCGGTGGGTATTTGGAGGTTTTTCCATGGACAGACAGGCCAGTGGTCTTTTTTAGATTACGACCCAAGACTTCCCGCCCAGATTCAACTACTATTTTCTGTCCTTCTATGTTATAACAAGTTTAGAGAACATGCATTTCTGGAAAAGCGTGCCATGCATCATTCCCTGCTTATGATAAAAATGGTCATTAGTGGCTGCCGAGAGCAACGCCAAGACGCAGCAGGATGCTTAGGTCGCCGTTGTTCTGTGTGTGAATGTAATGATAGGTTGCACTGCCTGCATTATCTGAATAACACTGTAAATATGCGTTTCAGTTCCAGGTGTGAAAATCGGAAGGAACATTGCACATTCTGACATAATTCCATGTTTTGGGACCTGGCTCCGTAGTGAGGACAGCATCGGTATATTAGCCATGTAAAAGGCTGAAAGGAAGCGGAGGTTTGAGAATCAGCATAAGTAGAAGTGTTCCAACCAGTATTTTAGATCAGGAAGGAAGGTGAGAACAGCTCCCTCTAGTCAGTTGATGGGCAGTTAGAGAGATACAAGTAGCAGCCTTCAGGATGGACCGTGCTAAATTCCATAAGGAGGATGCTGAAGGTAGGAGGGAGCCACCGAAGGATGAAAGCATATCACGGTCCAAAAAGAAGCTGCAGTGTTGTTAGAGTAGGTGCCTTGTTTGTTCGGGTTCTTGGCCACAGTGCTGGGCACAGAAAGGAGGGAGTGGCTGGAAGAAAAGCAGTTCAGAACCCAACAACTCCATTTGGAAATGAGACGTGGCAACAGTGAATAAAGGTATGCCTGAAATAATAACGGAAGTATTGCCGGGAGAAACTGTTTCAGTTAGCCTTGATGCTGTCGCTGATGTATTGCTAGGATACTCTTGCAATTGAATTAAGCAGTTTAGCATTAATGACGGCCATTATGGAAAAGCAGCTGTAAGAAATGGTTTGTATTTGCCAAGCATGTGGAGCCATTTGTACTTTAATCTGGGGCTCTAATTATCAAAATATTGCACATTGCTCTTTATTTAGGCTGTAATCTATACCGGAAAAGATCAGCTATTTGTTCCCAAATGCACAACTTAATTCCTCTAGGCATAATGAAATAAGAAGTTGGGAGCATATCTTTACAGAATGCGGTCGGATACAAAACCTCTGGGTGGAAATTCAAGAATAATCAAACATGCTGCACAATACGCATCTTAAGCTTGGTTTAAAAAAAAAAAAAAACATAAAACGCCCCAACAGAACTTCACAAAGAAGGTGGTTCCCAATAGATCATTTATTGTACTTAGTTTTTCTTGGTCCTAGAAAACCGATTGTTAATAAGCAAAAAGTATTAGATAAACGCAAAAAAGTAATTACGGTATTAGCAAGGTGGAAGCTGACATATTATGAGCGTCCTGAGACTGCCAAAGAAAAAAAGAAGGAACATCGGTGCATTCACTTTAGAGAGAATGACGGCACAGAGTTCATGTTGCAAAGCCGAAGTGTGTTGCAAAGACCAAATCACCCACAGCATCAGGTCACTACAATGGTTCCCTGCAGGTCACTACATTAGTTCCCTATCAAAGAATGGTCATACTTTAAAATGCTGTATATTGTACACAAGTCAGTTGATCCATACGCTGACCAAGCTCTTTCAGTCCTATCATTCTGCCAAGTGCTAAACAGGCTACGATTTGTTCACAACAGGGGTTTAGGGTTGTCTTTGCCATAAAAAATAAAAAATGAGTGTCTTATTTAATGTTTTAAAAAGCTAAACTGGCCAAGTGTGGGTGAGCAAATTCAGACACGAGTCATGACCTTAATCTGGAAATCCAATCTGCTTCCTACTGAAATCCATAGTAAAATTGTGACTCAAAGGTTTTGATGTTTATCCATTATAAATCTCCTTTAGGGAGTAAACACTGCAAAATCCTGTATTTGCTCCCACAGTATTCAAGACATGATCTTTCTTTACATGTTTTTTTAATCTGTTTGATATCATAGCTGTAGAAAGATGAAAGCAGACAGTGAAACCAATATGTTTCCTACTTGCCCGGTGTAGTACTGATGTGCTTATTATGGTTTACATGTTTCTAAATTTTGTCTGCATATTGCATGTAGTTCCACTTGTTTTCTGAATCAATGTGTAATATAAATGCCTTGATAGTACAATTTTGTATATTAGCTATATCTTGCTTTGTGCTTTATAAATAGTAAAAAAAAAAACAATTAAAAAAAAAACACACTTCTGACAGCAACTCCCAAAAGCAATGCATTCAACATCAAAAATATTTAGGTAGGCATGACATGTTAGAAGACCTATGAGACAGTTAATTATTTTTAAACGGTAAATGTATTATAAACTTTCACTTAATATGTTGTGGATTTAAAAAAAAAAACAGGCTTAGGCCACAGTGTCAATCTCTTGACCTGGTCTCGAACTTACCGTTCTACTGGCTTCTCCTGGAATTCAGCTTTCAAAATGGAACCAGAATGAGAGACCTTTGGAGCAGATGGTGTTTTGGTGTCAAAAAAATCTGCAACGAATTGCAAAGATAAGAAAGACACTCCATTTCAGCTAACATTTGATATCCTAATTTGGAAGCTTAAATTGCATATGGAAAAAATTACCTGTAATAACAGTTTTGCCATTTATTTTCAAGGATGCACATGTCATGTATCTACACAATATTTAGGCATTGGGATCGGAAAACCATCTTATTTGCTGAAATGAAGGTTCTGGGAGGCCACCATTAGGCAGGTAGTTGCGCATTCCCATACTAGAGATTTTGCAATGCAGCCTATTAGTACATAGGTCACATCACAAAGACAGACTGGTTGCAAAATCTCAGTGCACAATTGGCGACCAGTATCTTAGTACATCAGGCTCCATGTTGTGGATGAGGGAATGAATAAAGTGGCACCCAAAACCTTAGTTATTTTTAAAGAGCATGGCTTGGGTGATGTGTGATATTTTGACACAATTTCTACAGAGGAAATACATAAAAACACATGTTTGTGGTCCAAGAATGTTAGATGTTTATATAGTGATTGGCCCATTTAATGGCATTTTCCAACAGGATGATGAGAAGCTTGAAAAAGACCCTCACATCCTCTCCCAAAGAAATACAGGAGCCCACCAAGACGAAAACTGATTGATATGATTGGATACCTCTTATTCCAAGCCAAGCAAGGAGCTTAGTGACTCCAAGGTATTACCTTACTTTTTATAGTACCTAGTTCTAATTTGTTGTTATGAGTAGGGAAATTATGGTAAGGTGTTCACTCAGTATACGCCACATGAAGCTAGCACGGAAAACAAAGCAGTGACTTGGCTGACGGCAAATAAGTAGTTTAATACACTTTAGCTAAATAATTTACTAATCACTCAGATTTATTCTGCACTCTTAACACCTTGTCTTCCCACCTCAAGTTCCAATCCTCTTTTTTTGTCTCTGCATATGCTCTAAATGTTGCTGTATTATTAGCAGTATCTTAAAAAACATTTACTCCCAAGTCCCTAAGCTCTCTTGTGAATGCACTCTATTTTACAACCAGAGTTGTGCGTCCCATACCAAAAGGAGAGACATTGGGAGTTGAACATCCCCTGATTATTTGTGGCGTGAGTGAAAAGGCTTATAGATACATCAAATACCAACTGATTTATAGTACGAATCAATGTTCATTTAAACACAACTTTGAATAGATCCTAAACACAACATAGAGATTCAGTCACCATTTGAAAGCTTGATTTATTCAAATTATATAGATTCAACACAAAGTATCAGCCTTTTAAGCAATAACGAAAAGGTCCAATTAGTTCATCAAAATTCAATTGGATAAAGATAGAGATCCTTCTGGCATTTAGCAGTACCCATCCTTAATATACAAAAGTCCTCTCTCCAACATCGGAGGCTGAACCACATTTAAGAAAAAAAATATGTTAAAAATTAGCGAATTCGGAGAAAGACTAGTCTCCAAAAAGAGAAGAATCAAGTAGACCATTACACTAGCACAAATGGAAGGTTGAAATCCAAAACTAAACAAGCACAATTATTTAGCAAACACCCCTCTATTACATACTGCTACACTAACAGTGTACTAATGCAGATGCACTCTGCATTCAAAAAAGTTTTACTGGACTGCAAATACTGTACATAACAAGTAAATATAGAAAGTCTATGCAAACAAGTTTACATGTGAAAATACACTGTATTTTGCACAACCTTTAACGTACCTCCCCTTTTTGTTAGAAGATTTATTGAAAACATTAACACTTCTGTAATTGCTTTGAATGTTGTATAATTGAGTTTATCTATACAAGCTGAATAAATCGAGCATTCAAATCATGACTAAGCCTTGTTACATATATTTTTAAAAATATTTTATCTATCATTTTAATACATATCAAAGAACAAACACATAGCAATGTAGTGGAAACATGGATACTGGACCACATATAAGTGGTAGAACATCAGTACAAACCATGTAATATCGTTTGCACTCAGTGGACAATTGAGCAGCAGCAGCAGGCAAAAGACAATTAGTACTGAAACAGACAGATTGCCATGAGTGGAATGAATTCTCCATGTGCTGGCATCATTAAATGTCTGTGGTGTGTGAGGAGAGGTGGCTAATGTACACAAGTAGTCCCTCAGTGGTTGCCAAATGCCTCTAGGTCTAGACATCACAGGCAGTAGTGAGGCGAGGAATTCGCTATTAGTGTTGAAATACGTGGGACTGGCTAACCAGGGATGAACGTTAGGCGCATGTTTAGACCCCCATCGAAGCACAAACTCCCGCTTAGCCAGCCAGGAGCATTATCACAGTGTGGTGTCACCTGTTTAGCCGAGAAGGTCCGAGAGTGGGTCATGTTGCAAAACCAACAATAGCCAACAATCTGTCATATACCTTGCACCAAAAGGGACTAACGTTATGCTAGGTCCAGGTCATATGTGAAAAATCAGCAATCAGAGGACAGAACTTGGGGCAAGCAGTAGAGCAGCTTGGGTCCATTCGAGAAGTGTCTCTGGGGGTGATTTATGCCTTTCTAAGGAATTTGCAGTGTACTAGCTTGAGGCGTTGGTTAGGTGAGACGAATCTGGTCTGCGCTGTAAGGAAATGCCTCCTTGGCATGGTTACCCCCTGACTTTTTGCCTTTGCTGATGCTATGTTTTGAATTGAAAGTGTGCTGAGGCCTGCTAACCAGGCCCCAGCACCAGTGTTCTTTCCCTAACCTGTACTTTTGATTCCACAATTGGCACACCCTGGCATCCAGGTAAGTCCCTTGTAACTGGTACCCCTGGTACCAAGGGCCCTGATGCCAGGGAAGGTCTCTAAGGGCTGCAGCATATCTTATGCCACCCTGGGGACCCCTCACTCAGCACAGACACACTGCTTACCAGCTTGTGTGTGCTGGTGAGAACAAAACGAGTAAGTCGACATGGCACTCCCCTCAGGGTGCCATGCCAACCTAACACTACCTATGCTGTATAGATAAGTCACCCCTCTAGTAGGCCTTACAGCCCTAAGGCAGGGTGCACTATACCATAGGTGAGGGCACCAGTACATGAGTACTGTGCCCCTACAGTGTCTAAGCCAAACCTTAGACATTGTAAGTGCAGGGCAGCCATAAGAGTATATGGTCTAGGAGTCTGTCAAACACGGACCCCACAGCACCATAATGGCTACACTGAAAACTGGGAAGTTTGGTATCAAACTTCTCAGCACAATAAATGCACACTGATGCCAGTGTACATTTTATTGTAAGATACACCCCAGAGGGCACCTTAGAGGTGTCCCCTGAAACCTTAACCGACTATCTGTGTAGGCTGACTAGTTCCATCAGCCTGCCACAACCGAGACATGTTGCTGGCCCCATGGGGAGAGTGCCTTTGTCACTCTGAGGCCAGTAACAAAGCCTGCACTGGGTGGAGATGCTAACACCTCCCCCAGGCAGGAGCTGTCACACCTGGCGGTGAGCCTCAAAGGCTCACCCCTTTGTGCCAGCACCGCAGGACACTCCAGCTAGTGGAGTTGCCCGCCCCCTCCGGCCACGGCCCCCACTTTTGGCGGCAAGGCCGGAGGAAATAATGAGAATAACAAGGAGGAGTCACTGGCCAGTCAGGACAGCCCCTAAGGTGTCCTGAGCTGAGGTGACTAACTTTTAGAAATCCTCCATCTTGCAGATGGAGGATTCCCCAATAGGATTAGGGATGTGACCCCCTCCCCTTGGGAGGAGGCACAAAGAGGGTGTACCCACCCTCAGGGCTAGTAGCCATTGGCTACTAACCCCCAGACCTAAACACGCCCTTAAATTTAGTATTTAAGGGCTCCCCTGAACCTAAACAATTAGATTCCTGAAACCTACAAGAAGAAGAAGACTGCTGAGCTGAAAAACCCCTGCAGAGGAAGAACAGAAGACACCAACTGCTTTGGCCCCAGTCCTACCGGCCTGTCTCCTGCCTTCTAAAGAACCCTGCTCCAGCGACGCTTTCCAAAGGACCAGCGACCTCTGAATCCTCAGAGGACTGCCCTGCTTCAAGCAAAAACAAGGAACTCCCGAGGACAGCGGCCCTGCTCCAAAAGAACTGCAACTTTGTTTCAAGGAGCAGACTTAAAGACCCCTGCAACTCCCCGCAAGAAGCGTGAGACTTGCAACACTGCACCCGGCGACCCCGACTCGACTGGTGGAGAACCAACACCTCAGGGAGGACTCTCCGGCGACTCCGAGTCCATGAGTAACCAAAGCTGTCCCCCCTGAGCCCCCACAGCGACGCCTGCAGAGGGAATCCCGAGGCTCCCCCTGACCGCGACTGCCTGAAACTCCATTTCCCGACGGCTGGAAAAGACCCTGCACCCGCAGCCCCCAGCACCTAAAGGAACGGAACTCCTGTGCAGGAGTGACCCCCAGGAGGCCCTCTCCCTTGCCCAGGTGGTGGCTACCCCGAGGAGCCCCCCCCTTGCCTGCCTGCGACGCTGAAGAGATCCCTTGATCTCTCATTGAAAACCATTGAAAACCCGACGCGTGTTTGCACACTGCACCCGGCCGCCCCCGCGCTGCTGAGGGTGTACTTTTTGTGCTGACTTGTGTCCCCCCCGGTGCCCTACAAAACCCCCCTGGTCTGCCCTCCGAAGACGCGGGTACTTACCTGCTGGCAGACCGGAACCGGGGCACCCCCTTCTCTCCATCGCAGCCTATGCGTTTTGGGCACCTCTTTGACCTCTGCACCTGACCGGCCCTGAGCTGCTGGTGTGGTAACTTTGGGGTTGCTCTGAACCCCCAACGGTGGGCTACCTTGGACCCAAACCTGAGACTTGTAAGTGATTTACTTACCTGACAAAACTAACAAAAACTTACCTCCCCCAGGAACTGTGAAAATTGCACTAAGTGTCCACTTTTAAAACAGCTTATTGTGTTTTATGTGAAAAGTATACATGCTAATGTAATGATTCAAAGTTCCTAAAGTACTTACCTGCAATACCTTTCAAATGAGATATTACATGTAGAAATTGAACCTGTGGTTCTTAAAATAAACTAAGAAAAGATATTTTTCTATAACAAAACCTATTGGCTGGATTTGTCTCTGAGTGTGTGTTCCTCATTTATTGCCTGTGTGTATGTACAACAAATGCTTAACACTACTCCTTGGATAAGCCTACCGCTCGACCACACTACCACAAAATAGAGCATTAGTATTATCTCTTTTTGCCACTATCTTACCTCTAAGGGGAACCCTTGGACTCTGTGCATACTATTCCTTACTTTGAAATAGTGCATACAGAGCCAACTTCCTACATTGGTGGATCAGCGGTGGGGTACAAGACTTTGCATTTGCTGGACTACTCAGCAAATACCTGAGCACACGACAAATTCCAAAAATTGTCATTAGAACTTGATTTTTTGCAATTTGAATTTTTTCTAAATTCTTAAAAGTCCTGCTAGGGCCTTGTGTTAGTCCCTGTTAGCATTTCCTTTTAGAGTTTAAAAGTTTGGTAAAAGTTTGAATTAGAACCTAGAACTAGTTTTAGATTCTTAAAAAGTATTCCAACTTTTAGAAGCATAATGTCTAGTACAGAGATGAATGTGGTGGAACTCGACACTACACCTTACCTCCATCTTAAGATGAGGGAGCTAAGGTCACTCTGTAAAATAAAGAAAATAGTAATGGGCCCCAGACCTTCCAAACTACAGCTCCAGGAGCTGTTGGCAGAGTTTGAAAAGGCCAACCCCTCTGAGGATGGAAACTCAGAGGATGATGATAGTGACTTGGAGGGTGATTCCCCCCTACCAGTCCTATCTAGGGAAGACAGGGCCTCTCAAGCCCTGACTCCACAAATCATAGTCAGAGATGCTGGTTCCCTCACAGGAGGGACCAACCTCTCTGAAATCACTGATGATAACTCCAGTGAAGAGGACATCCAGTTAGCCAGGATGGCCAAAAGATTGGCTTTGGAAAAACAGATCCTAGCCATAGAAAGGGAAAGACAAGAGATGGGCCTAGGACCCATCAATGGTGGCAGCAACATAAATAGGGTCAGAGATTCTCCTGACATGTTGAAAATCCCTAAAGGGATTGTAACTAAATATGAAGATGGTGATGACATCACCAAACGGTTCACAGCTTTTGAGAGGGCTTGTGTAACCAGAAAAGTGAACAAATCTCACTGGGGTGCTCTCCTTTGGGAAATGTTCACAGGAAATTGTAGGGATAGACTCCTCACACTCTCTGGAAAAGATGCAGAATCTTATGACCTCATGAAGGGTACCCTGATTGAGGGCTTTGGATTCTCCACTGAGGAGTATAGGATTAGATTCAGGGGGGCTCAAAAACCCTTGAGCCAGACCTGGGTTGACTTTGTAGACTACTCAGTAAAAACACTAGATGGTTGGATTCAAGGCAGTGGTGTAAGTAATTATGATGGGCTGTACAATTTATTTGTGAAAGAACACCTATTAAGTAATTGTTTCAATGGTAAACTGCATCAGCATCTGGTAGACCTAGGACCAATTTCTCCCCAAGAATTGGGAAAGAAGGCGGACCATTGGGTCAAGACTAGGGTGTCCAAAACTTCCACAGGGGGTGACCAAAAGAAAGGGGTCACAAAACCTCCCCAGGGGAAAGGTGGTGAGACAGCCAAAAACAAAAATAGTAAAGAGTCTTCTACAGGCCCCCAAAAACCTGCACAGGAGGGTGGGCCCAGAGCCTATTCACAAAACAATGGGTACAAGGGTAAAAACTTTGATCCCAAAAAGGCCTGGTGTCGTAGCTGTAGTCAGTCTGGACACCAAACTGGAGACAAGGCCTGTCCCAAGAAAGATACCACTTCTAACTCCACTCCAGCTAAAACTGGAATGGCCAGTCTCCAAGTGGGATCAACAGTGTGCCCAGAGCAAATCAGGTGTCACACTGAAGCTACCTTAGTCTCTGAGGGTGGGGTGGATTTAGCCACACTGGCTGCCTAGCCCCCTAACATGCAAAAATACAGGCAGCAGCTCTTAATTAATGGGACAAGTGTAGAGGGCCTGAGGGATACAGGTGCCAGTGTCACTATGGTGACAGAGAAACTGGTTTCCCCTGGCCAATATCTGGCTGGACAAACGTATCCAGTCACCAACGCTGACAATCAGACTAAAGTACATCCCATGGCTATGGTAACTTTAGAGTGGGGAGGGGTCAATGGCCTGAAACAGGTGGTGGTCTCCTCAAATATCCCAGTAGACTGTTTGCTTGGAAATGACCTGGAGTCCTCAGCATGGGCTGAGGTAGAACTGAAAACCCATGCAGCCATGCTGGGTATCCCTGAACTGGTGTGTGTCAAGACAAGGGCACAGTGCAAGGCACAGGGTGAAAAAGTAAAGCTGGAGTCTGGAAGAAAGGCCCAGCCTACCAAGAGAAAAGGAAAGTCAGCTGGGAAACCAGCTGCAACACAACAAGAAAAGAGAGCCTCTCTTCTCAGGAAGAAGTTCTGCCCTCTGAGGGAACTGAGCCTATGGAGCTGGAACCTTATCAGGTTGAGCTCTTGGGCCCAGGGGGACCCTCAAGGGAAGAGTTGTGTAAGGGACAAGAAACCTGTCCCTCTCTTGAAGGCCTTAGGCAGCAAGCTGCTGAAGAGTCCAAAGGCAAGAAAAATGGAACACATAGGGTCTATTGGGAAGATGGACTCCTGTACACTGAGGCAAGAGATCCCAAACCTGGTGCCACTAGGAGAGTGGTAGTGCCTCAGGGGTTCAGAGAGTTTATTCTGACCTTAGCCCATGATATTCCCCTTGCTGGGCATTTGGGACAAACCAAGACGTGGGAGAGGTTAGTCAACCGCTTCTACTGGCCCAACATGTCCCAGAAGGTTAAGGAGTTTTGCACCTCCTGTCCCACCTGTCAAGCCAGTGGTAAGACAGGTGGACATCCAAAGGCCCCCCTCATTCCACTTCCAGTGGTGGGGGTCCCCTTTGAAAGAGTGGGTGTGGACATAGTGGGTCCACTGGAACCTCCCACAGCCTCAGGAAATATGTACATCCTAGTAGTAGTGGATCATGCTACTAGGTATCCTGAAGCTATTCCCCTTAGGTTGACTACTGCCCCTGCAGTAGCCAAGGCCCTCATTGGTATCTTTACCAGAGTGGGCTTCCCTAAGGAGGTGGTGTCTGACAGGGGTACCAACTTCATGTCAGCATACCTAAAACACATGTGGAATGAATGTGGAGTGACTTATAAATTCACTACACCATATCATCCACAAACTAATGGCCTTGTTGAGAGATTCAACAAGACATTAAAGGGCATGATCATGGGGCTCCCAGAAAAACTCAAAAGGAGATGGGATGTCCTCCTGCCATGTCTGCTTTTCGCTTACAGAGAGGTGCCTCAGAAGGGAGTAGGGTTCTCACCCTTTGAACTTCTGTTTGGCCACCCTGTAAGGGGATCACTAGCTCTTGTGAAAGAAGGCTGGGAGAGACCTCTTCATGAGCCTAAACAAGACATAGTGGACTATCTACTTGGCCTTCGCTCAAGGATGGCAGAGTACATGGAAAAGGAAAACAAAAACCTTGAGGCCAGCCAACAGCTCCAGAAGTGTTGGTATGACCAAAAGGCTGCACTGGTTGAATTTCAACCAGGGCAGAAAGTCTGGATTTTGGAGCCTGTGGCTCCCAGGGCACTTCAGGATAAATGGAGTGGCCCTTACCCAGTGCTAGAGAGGAAGAGTCAGGTCACCTATCTGGTAGACCTGGGCACAAGCAGGAGCCCCAAGAGGGTGATCCATGTGAACCGCCTTAAGCTCTTCCATGACAGGGCTGATGTAAATCTGTTAATGGTAACAGATGAGGATCAGGAAGCTGAGAGTGAGCCTCTCCCTGATCTTCTGTCATCAGACCCTAAAGATGGCTCAGTAGATGGAGTGATCTATTCAGACACCCTCTCTGGCCAACAGCAAGCTGACTGTAGGAAGGTCCTGCAACAGTCTGCTGAGCTCTTTTCCCTAACCCCTGGTCAGACACACCTGTGTACCCATGATGTGGACACAGGAGACAGCATGCCTGTCAAAAACAAAATATTCCGACAGTCTGATCAAGTTAAGGAAAGCATCAAGGTGGAAGTCCACAAGATGCTGGAATTGGGAGTAATTGAGTACTCTGACAGCCCCTGGGCTAGCCCAGTGGTCTTAGTCCCCAAACCTCACACCAAAGAAGGAAAGAGAGAGATGAGGTTTTGTGTGGACTACAGAGGTCTCAACTCTGTCACCAAGACAGATGCCCATCCCATTCCTAGAGCTGATGAGCTGATTGATAAATTAGGGGCTGCCAAATTCTTAAGTACCTTTGACTTAACAGCAGAGTACTGGCAAATCAAAATGGCCCCTGGAGCAAAAGAAAAGACAGCATTCTCCACACCTGATGGGCATTATCAGTTCACTGTTATGCCCTTTGGTTTAAAGAATGCCCCTGCCACCTTCCAAAGGTTGGTGAATCAAGTCCTTGCTGGCTTGGAGTCCTTCAGTGCAGCTTATCTTGACGATATTGCTGTCTTTAGCTCCAACTGGCAGGATCACCTGGTCCACCTGAAGAAGGTTTTGAAGGCTCTGCAATCTGCAGGCCTCTCTATCAAGGCATCCAAATGCCAGATGGGGCAGGGAACTGTGGTTTACTTGGGACACCTTGTAGGTGGAGGCCAAGTTCAGCCACTCCAGCCTAAGATCCAGACTATTCTGGACTGGGCAGCTCCAAAAACCCAGACTCAAGTCAGGGCATTCCTTGGCTTGACTGGGTACTATAGGTGGTTTGTGAAGGGATATGGATCCATTGTGACAGCCCTCACAGAACTCACCTCCAAGAAAATGCCCAAGAAAGTAAACTGGACTGTAGAATGCCAACAGGCCTTTGACACCCTGAAACAAGCCATGTGCACAGCACCAGTTCTAAAAGCTCCAGATTACTCCAAGCAGTTCATTGTGCAGACAGATGCCTCTGAACATGGGATAGGGGCAGTTTTGTCCCAAACAAATGATGGTGGCCTTGACCAGCCTGTTGCTTTCATTAGCAGGAGGTTACTCCCCAGGGAGCAGTGTTGGAGTGCCATTGAGAGGGAGGCCTTTGCTGTGGTTTGGTCCCTGAAGAAGCTGAGACCATACCTCTTTGGTACTCACTTCCTAGTTCAGACTGACCACAGACCTCTCAGATGGCTGATGCAAATGAAAGGTGAAAATCCAAAACTGTTGAGGTGGTCCATCTCCCTACAGGGAATGGACTTTATAGTGAAACACAGACCTGGGACTGCCCATGCCAATACAGATGGCCTTTCCAGGTTCTTCCACTTAGAAAATGAAGACTCTCTTGGGAAAGGTTAGTCTCATCCTCTTTCATTTGGGGGAGGGGTGCGGGGGGGGGAGGAAATGCCTCCTTGGCATGGTTACCCCCTGACTTTTTGCCTTTGCTGATGCTATGTTTTGAATTGAAAGTGTGCTGAGGCCTGCTAACCAGGCCCCAGCACCAGTGTTCTTTCCATAACCTGTACTTTTGATTCCACAATTGGCACACCCTGGCATCCAGGTAAGTCCCTTGTAACTGGTACCCCTGGTACCAAGGGCCCTGATGCCAGGGAAGGTCTCTAAGGGCTGCAGCATATCTTATGCCACCCTGGGGACCCCTCACTCAGCACAGACACACTGCTTACCAGCTTGTGTGTGCTGGTGAGAACAAAACGAGTAAGTCGACATGGCACTCCCCTCAGGGTGCCATGCCAACCTCACACTGCCTATGCAGTATAGATAAGTCACCCCTCTAGTAGGCCTTACAGCCCTAAGGCAGGGTGCACTATACCATAGGTGAGGGCACCAGTACATGAGTACTGTGCCCCTACAGTGTCTAAGCCAAACCTTAGACATTGTAAGTGCAGGGCAGCCATAAGAGTATATGGTCTAGGAGTCTGTCAAACACGGACTCCACAGCACCATAATGGCTACACTGAAAACTGGGAAGTTTGGTATCAAACTTCTCAGCACAATAAATGCACACTGATGCCAGTGTACATTTTATTATAAGATACACCCCAGAGGGCACCTTAGAGGTGTCCCCTGAAACCTTAACCGACTATCTGTGTAGGCTGACTAGTTCCAGCAGCCTGCCACAACCGAGACATGTTGCTGGCCCCATGGGGAGAGTGCCTTTGTCACTCTGAGGCCAGTAACAAAGCCTGCACTGGGCGGAGATGCTAACACCTCCCCCAGGCAGGAGCTGTCACACCTGGCGGTGAGCCTCAAAGGCTCACCCCTTTGTGCCAGCACCGCAGGACACTCCAGCTAGTGGAGTTGCCCGCCCCCTCCGGCCACGGCCCCCACTTTTGGCGGCAAGGCCGGAGGAAATAATGAGAATAACAAGGAGGAGTCACTGGCCAGTCAGGACAGCCCCTAAGGTGTCCTGAGCTGAGGTGACTCTAACTTTTAGAAATCCTCCATCTTGCAGATGGAGGATTCCCCAATAGGATTAGGGATGTGACCCCCTCCCCTTGGGAGGAGGCACAAAGAGGGTGTACCCACCCTCAGGGCTAGTAGCCATTGGCTACTAACCCCCCAGACCTAAACACGCCCTTAAATTTAGTATTTAAGGGCTCCCCTGAACCTAAACAATTAGATTCCTGAAACCTACAAGAAGAAGAAGACTGCTGAGCTGAAAAACCCCTGCAGAGGAAGAACAGAAGACACCAACTGCTTTGGCCCCAGTCCTACCGGCCTGTCTCCTGCCTTCCAAAGAACCCTGCTCCAGCGACGCTTTCCAAAGGACCAGCGACCTCTGAATCCTCAGAGGACTGCCCTGCTTCAAGCAAAAACAAGGAACTCCCGAGGACAGCGGCCCTGCTCCAAAAGAACTGCAACTTTGTTTCAAGGAGCAGACTTAAAGACCCCTGCAACTCCCCGCAAGAAGCGTGAGACTTGCAACACTGCACCCGGCGACCCCGACTCGACTGGTGGAGAACCAACACCTCAGGGAGGACCCTCCGGCGACTACGAGTCCGTGAGTAACCAAAGCTGTCCCCCCTGAGCCCCCACAGCGACGCCTGCAGAGGAAATCCCGAGGCTCCCCCTGACCGCGACTGCCTGAAACTCCATTTCCCGACGGCTGGAAAAGACCCTGCACCCGCAGCCCCCAGCACCTAAAGGAACGGAACTCCTGTGCAGGAGTGACCCCCAGGAGGCCCTCTCCCTTGCCCAGGTGGTGGCTACCCCGAGGAGCCCCCCCCTTGCCTGCCTGCGACGCTGAAGAGATCCCTTGATCTCTCATTGAAAACCATTGAAAACCCGACGCGTGTTTGCACACTGCACCCGGCCGCCCCCGCGCTGCTGAGGGTGTACTTTTTGTGCTGACTTGTGTCCCCCCCGGTGCCCTACAAAACCCCCCCCCTGGTCTGCCCTCCGAAGACGCGGGTACTTATATATTTTTCTATAACAAAACCTATTGGCTGGATTTGTCTCGGAGTGTGTGTTCCTCATTTATTGCCTGTGTGTATGTACAACAAATACTTAACACTACTCCTTGGATAAGCCTACTGCTCGACCACACTACCACAAAATAGCGCATTAGTATTATCTCTTTTTGCCACTATCTTACCTCTAAGGGGAACCCTTGGACTCTGTGCATACTATTCCTTACTTTGAAATAGTGCATACAGAGCCAACTTCCTACATGCGCACAGCATGCCTCCCAGACTTTTTGGGATAGTGGACAATCCAGATCTCTCTCCCAGGATTCCCCTAGTTGTGCATCTGGAACCTGGAGAGCCCTAATACAAAGTAAATGGAGTCTGGATACCAAACGCACCCGAGTCTGCCGTAGCCACCAGGATAAGTGGTGTAAACTCAGCAGGAGTGAATGGATACGTACTTTATAGCGTGCTTGCATGGCTTATTTGGAGACAACATAGTATAAAGTGTTGCAATTGTGTGGCGCCTGCGAAACAAGCATCTGTAGTGCCTGAAAATATGTGGTCATCTGGGAAAACATCACCGAAAGTGTGAAGTTGAAAAGCACGTAATGTATGCTGCACCAGCGCCTCCTGTGTAATGGGTGTACATGGATTAATAATCAGGGTCAGTTCTGGGGAGTACAATGTTTCCCATTGAAGAAAACTAGCAAGTTTGCGCCATGCCCAACAAGTTGTGGAAAGAATATCAAAAGGGCACTCAGCGGGACAGGATCCAACAGGTCCCGCTCTGGGACAAAGTAAGGAAGGCAGGAATCAGGATGATACCAGTCATACATGTATTGACAATGCGGCACCAAATAGTAAAGCTAGAAGTGGGGTACCCCAAACCCACCCCACTTATACGAGAGAGTGAGGATTTCCCATTGAATACCCAGATGTTTATCCACCCATACCAGTCGAATGACCAATCTGAAAAGTGTAGCAAAAAGGAATTAATGAGCTGGATCAGAATATTCATAAATAGACACAGAAATTGTGGGAGAACCACCATTTTTATGAGCGATATTCTGGCCCGCCACAGAAATCAGCAGCTTCACCCATCTATCCACCTGTAGGGTGAATCTCTCCACCGCAGGTCCATAATTTCGCCATAGCACCTGCTCCTTGTCTCTGTGTAAATTAATACCTAAATATTCGCTGAGCCAGGGCACCAGCGTAAAGGGAATTCTGTCTCAGGTAGACGAGTAATGTCAGTCAGCGGAAACAGCTCCGATTTAATCCAATTTAGATGCAGCCCAGAGAACTCTCCAAAGTGAGTCACTTCTGCCAATATTGGCGCAAGGTTCATATCCGGATGGTGGACAAATATCAGGATTTCATCTGCATTGAGCAACATTAGGAGCGGTCCACTGGTCAGCCGTGTTTCATATTTAAGATCAATTTAAAGCATTCTCCCAAGGAAACTTTCATCTATGTATGATGTCCACAACAATTGTGATTACACAATGCACAATAGAATTAGAAATGCAGAATAAAATAAATTGGATAAACATGCTTAGATCCTAACAAGCATCACAAACACCCTCTTGTAAGGAAAAAGTCAATAACTGATTTCAAGAACAGTGACTATTTCTACCAAAAAAAGAAAACATTTTTTTTTAATTACCTACAAAATATAAATATGCCAATTAGAAATTAAAGTGGATTTCTGAGAGGCTCAAAAGTGCAAAAATATCTTAAATGATGCATGACTAGCCCTATAAGAGGAATGCTGCTTTGTTTTGTGCTACTGTGCCATCCTCTCGAACTCCCCACAATAACATGCTCAAAAAAGTGGTCTAGCAGTATGGGCCCAGTGGCCTTGTACAGCACACAGTAATGTTGGGGGCATAAACAAAACAATAGTGTGAGCGAGCACAAATCAAAGAGATCCGAACAGTTGTAAATGATTCAACTGAAACGAAACAAGTTGGAAAGGCGAAATTTATGATCTGGAATTGAGGGCGGAGGATGGCAAAAACAGATCAAGGTGAAATAATATCTATGTGATTGTCTTAACTGAGCGCATAGAGAGAAATAGTATGGTCGATTTCCTGGAGCGTTGCTTCAGGAGACAGTAGCAGGAGACAGATTATCACCCTTTTTCGCCCTGGAAAGGGGACGTAGGGTCCCGGAGTGCCTTCCCCCGCCCAGTCATAGCAAGACTGTTACATTAAAGGGGGAGAGACTATCTTCTGGGGCAGGTGAGGAAGAAAGGTGACTGCACAGTGGAAAACAGTAGTCCACCTTTTCCCAGATTTTCTACGAGAAGTGCAAAAAGGAGAGTCATCTTCCAAGAGGCGAAACAAAGATTAAGACAGATGGACATACAATATGGTATGATGTTTCCGGCCCGCTTGAGTGTTGTAAAGCAAGGGGGGCACAATTCTTTAATTCTCCAGAAGGTGTCTGGCAAGAGATAGATAAATGCGTGGTGACTAGGAAGGACACTGAAACAGGTGGCAGCTCATAAGGAAAACAGACGCCCTTGACGTAAGCCACAACACAGACCATCTGGCCCCTTCTAAAATAGAGGTTCAACAGGAACACCAAAAAGTGATGAAGGCAGTGGCCTCTCTGAGCAGATGTGATCAAAGCCCAACCCAAACGCTCCGCAAAGAGAATGACCAATTGGGCTCTGACGGAGACTCAGTCATCACATGTCTATTCGAGGAGACCAGACCAGAGGTGACACCAGGGACGTCACACTGCATCTTTTTACTCGCTCTCCTTTAAAATCAATGAAAGCTGAATCATCACAGTGGTCTTGCTGTGTACCTGCTCAGCGATCCCCCTGGAGGAAGGGGAAATTGGTAGAGGAGATCCTGGCCAGGGGTGCCAAGGGAAGTTGATACCATTGAGAGAGTAAGACTGGGGGGGAATGCCGGCGGTGATGTAGCACTCTTTAAACAATAGGAATAGCTGGCCTCCCATTTTGTGAGAACAGTTGATAATTTTGTAGTTTGGGTGAGACACAGTTGTCTTTTTTTCCTGGGGAAGGGGATTTGGGAAATTGATTGTTGGTTTGTTTCTAAATGGAATCATGAGTCACATACATCTGAGGGAAAGCAAATAGGCCTGGGGAGGATCAATGATCATATGACGCAACTGGGGTGGAGAGAGGAGTGCAGAGAAACTTGGGGTTAAGTCAGGATTATGGCTACACTAGAGAAATATAAATATATATAATGGAACATCAGGTGCATGCATACAATGTCAAAAAGATTTAAGATCTTCTCCTACTTACAGAGACAAGTCGCTCATGTGGCAATGCTCCAAGAAACACACAACGCCAACTAAGGGGAGGACTATACAAAAACATTGGAGGGGCAGGTATTATTCAGCTTTTGCCAGAAGAACCTTGATCTGGGTTTGGGTTGGGGTCCCGTTTCCGCCCATGGATATTTTCATCGACCTGAACGGCGCTATGTGGCTGTTAGGGGGAAATTAGAGGGCCAGGACTTAGTTCTGGTCAGTGTCTACACACCTAAAACAGATCAAGGTTCCTTTTTTTCGCAAAAAATCACTGACAGATTAGCTTCACATCTTATGCAGTCAATAGGGCTGGGAGGAGACTAACTGCGTAGTCCCACCCTCAACTGAACAATTCCCAGTAACATGGGTAGCGCAGCAGTTTACAACCTGGCAAGCGCAGTGGGGACTCAGACACATGGCGTAGGTTACACCCATACACTCTAGACTACTAATATTTTTCCCACTTGCATGACTTGCATGTGTACCTAGATTCCTTCCTTTGTACCCCTGATGAGTTTTCAACCGTTTATAATGCTGAATACTTGGCCTGTACCATATGGGACCACAACCCCATATTATTGGTACTTAGGTGGGGCCACGCCCTTCTTCGTATTCCAACATGGAAACTAAAACCTGAATTCTTAGAAGATACACGTTACCAAGAAGCAGTGAGGCACCATGTTGCTCATTTCTTTACCAACAACATAGCCACAAGCAGCAGCCCATTATTTGAATGGTATGCTTTCAAAGCGGTGATGAGGGGGAGCTGTATAGCAGAGTCAATGGGGACACAGCGAGAATTGATTAGGGACATGTTAGAGGCGGAAGATAAATTAAGAGAGGAAAAAAAGAATAGGCCAGGACAACTGCACCTACAGTAGAGAGTATTAGAATTGAAAGAGATAGTAGCGGGCCACATGGAGCAACTTCTTCCCTCATATGGTGCATTTGATACACCCAGACCAGGCAAGGTTTGTCCCAGGACGGAACATGGCTGGCAACATCTGTCGACTGCTGGCTGTCATGATGGACCCCTCCTATGACAAGACAAAGATAGGGGTACTGGCAGTAGATATCGAAAACGCATTTGACAGTCTTGAATGGAGCTTTCTTCATGCTGTGACGGCAAGGATGGGATTGGGTGAAGAACATGTAGAGTGGGTAAAGTTGCTATATGCTGCCCCGGTGGCTAGGGTCTGCACTGGCTGAACAATTTCAAGACAGCTATGCAGTTGAGGGGGGCACCATGTAGGGTTGCCCCCTATCCATGTTGTTGTTCAGGATAGCTATGGAACCATTGGCGGCCCGGCTGGTAGGGTAGGTGGGGGTCAGGGGATATGTTCATGAGGTGCATGGCATCGCATAGCCTTATATGCGGATGACTTGATTATTTCCCTACGAAATATGAGGAGAGATGTGCCGGATGCTCGGCTCTTGTTGTCCAGATTTAGGGGGTCATTCAGACCTTGGCGGACGGCGGAGGCCGTCCACCAAGGTACCGCCGACAAATGACCACACCGCGGTCAAAAGACCGCGGCGGCCATTCAAACATTTCCGCTGGGCCGGCGGGCGCTCTCCAAAAGAGCGCCCGCCGGCCCAGCGGAAATGCCCCTGCAACGTGGACGCCGGCTCAGAATTGAGCCGGCGTAGTTGCAGGGGTGCGACGGGTGCAGTTGCACCCGTCGCGTATTTCAGTGTCTGCAAAGCAGACACTGAAATACTTTGTGGGGCCCTCTTACGGGGGCCCCGCGGCACCCCCTACCGCCATCCTGTTCATGGCGGGTTTCCCGCCATGAACAGGATGGCGGTAGGGGGTGTCTGAATCCCCATGGCGGCGGAGCGCGCTCCGCCGCCATGGAGGATTCAATGGGGCAGCGGTAAACCGGCGGGAGACCGCCGGTTTACCCTTTCTGACCGCGGCTGAACCGCCGCGGTCAGAATGCCCTTGGGAGCACCGCCAGCCTGTTGGCGGTGCTCCCGTGGTCGGTGACCCTGGCGGTCACCGGCCGCCAGGGTCAGAATGACCCCCTTAGTGCCCTATCGGCACTCAGAGTGAGCTGATAGAAGTCCCGCCTATGCCCCCTGGGGTCCACCTGTGTGCCCCCCCCCCCCAATCTGGATGCATTACTATGGGAACCACACTAAAATATATCATGATAAGCACAACATCTTGGACACCAATGTAGGGCACACTATCCAATCTATTCAAGCAAATATGGACATCTGGCAGACACTGCCCTTATCGCTGGCAGAAGGATGGCACTTCTCAAAATGATAATATTGCAGAGGCTGCTGTACTACTTTTCGGTACTGCCGGTGTGCATGCCCATCTTTAGGGAGTTAGATACCCTGGTAATGAAATTCCTATGGGGAAACAGTCAGAAACAGGTGGTTCTGTCTAAACTACAAAGACGATGAAGTTAGCAGTTCCTTACCGCGAATCCCATTATCTCACAGCACAAATCCAATGATTCACACAATGGCTGGCGAGCAGACATACCCCCAGAGCCTTAATGAAAACCTTTACCCCTTCACTAACAAGACTGATCGATGTCTTGATGAGAATCTGACAACCCAGGAGGGGTGACACGCCCAAGTTGAAGGTACTTACTCAGTGCTGGGCACGCTATTTGCTTAAAACTAAGACAAACGTTCCTCACTCGCCAGACTTCCCTTTATTGTTCCTGCGAGCCTTGACGCATGTGGGTAATTGTGAAGGACTGAATAGCTGGAAAGCAGCGGGGTGTTAGCAATTGGTAGCCTTTTTAGAGAGGGCACTTTGATCCCCTTTGAAGATCTTAGCGCTGAGTTGGATCTACCGAGAAGGCATTTTCTGTTACATGGCTCGGTTACAGCAGTTATTCAACACCACTGGAGTGCCAGCTTAGCGGAGCCTAACGCACAGGCTACCAGTACCTATCTAGCAGTTTCATCAGGCACGTTTAAGGAAGCCACAAACTTATACAATAGAATACAAACAGATACGACCCTTCCCCTGAAACTGCTGAAGCTTCAGTGGGAAGAGGATTTGGGAACCCATGTACCAGGTAACTCTTGGAAAATTACATTGGAAAGAACCCCTAAGGTTTTGGGAAATGCTAGATTCAAATTAGTGAACTTTTTCATATTACATGGAGCATACTTGACGCCGGGGCAGATTAACTGACAATTCAATACAGCAGGGGCGAAGTGCCCGAGATGTGGAACATTAGGGCTGGGATTCAAACACATGTTCTGGGATTGCCCACAGCTGGGGACATACTGGGAAGAGGTGACTCATAAGGTGGCTGACATTATAGATAAGGAAGTCCCTTGCATGCTGGGCCATTGTTTGCTGGGATGGTTACTGCATACACCTAAAACAAAGGCAACTAGCAGATTCCAGGACCTGGCCTATATTCTGGCCAAGAGGGAAATTACCATGAACTGGAAAAGCATATGGCCCAAAGGTAACTAGGTGGTACAGGGAACTAGAGAAATGGTCAACCTGCGAAGGGGACCCTCTTCTACGAGAGGCCAAAAGAGGGGTGTTCGTTAGATAGTAACTGTTTATGGCGTTGTTTTTACTGGGAGGCATCATTGAAAATGTGCAGACTAACAGTTGTATACTGAAATATTACTGTAATGTTGAATATGAGTCAAGCCTGCTAATAAAAATTTGTTTAAAAAAAAAAAAACAGCCCTGCCCTCAAAACAATGCTCCTGGGACTTTCCTCTATAGTGTAGGCAGTGTGACCAGCCAACAAGAAGACTTGTCAGACAAGCAGCACTTGGGGGTGTTTCTCTGCTTCACTTGAAATGTCGGAATGCTAGGTACCACTCTTTTCTCCTTGACTGTGACATGTTCACTTGTTTGATTCAGGTCATAGTGCAGACAGACGATCCTTAAAAAGCGTGAAGATACAGACTAAGAGGTTGCTTGAGGATGACCCTTGTGCATCTGGTCCTATCCACAACCATGGTTAAATTCACAGGATCCCTATTCACCAGCGGCCCAATAGCACCCATGCTTTCTGAAAATGTTATCACGGAGAAAGAACTTCAACTGGCTTCAAAAAACTGAATGCAGTCCAAGAGTTAAAATTTGATTAGAAGACTAAAGCAAACACTGTGGCGCTGGACATTGCACTGCTCCAGGAATCTATGTAAAATTGTGGATGGCGAGTACTGAAACTTTATGGGAATCCATGGAACCTACAGTCAACTATGCCACACAGAGTGTGCTACCTAGAACCTGTGCTGGAGATGCTAAGGGACATTAGAGGAGCAACAATATTGCTATTGTAATCTTGCCCGAAAAGGCTAAAGGTACGTGAGGACTGATTAACTAAACTAGCGAAGGGTCTCTTAAATCTTTTTTGTAGAATGATACCAACTCCCCTGGCAGGGAACTATCCTTGACTCATCATGTCCAAACTGTTATGCATCCTTAGGGGGCATGAAGAGAGGTCCTGCATTATGACAATGTATAGGTCATGTTCCTTCTTGCTCATATCCAGGTGTAGTGTGGTTAGTTTTACGTATCCTTTGCGCATTAGCTTCAGGCTTTAGGCCTTTGTGCACTTAGCCCTGAATGTATTTTATTCATTTGCTGACAGCTTAGAGCCTCTGTGCACTTTGCTCTAAATGCTTTTTATTAGGCTTCGTACTGTTATTTTTCACATAGCCAGTTCTACGGTGTTGTTTTTTATTCATATCACACTGTTTTGCCTACTTCAGCACTGGAGTGCTCCATAACATATTCACTCTGTGCTTCAGTCAAGGATACAGTCTGGTACATTGCCGATAGACGTGGTAGGAGTTTAGATTTGGCATTCCTGCGTAGGGACATTTTGTGATCACAATGACATGTTAGTTATAAAATCACTTCCATGTCCCAATACACGCAAGAGGGAGATTCCGACCAGAGAACCACAACTAGACGCTGACTGCCTCGTTGCAGATGCTGAACCAGATCACAGGCCTTTGCTCAGGGGCTGATGTCTCCCCAGTGATTCAGAAAGGCAAGCTAGAAGCTTAACATGTTGTGCTCTAAATAGAACAAGCAGAGGGAGAGTAGAAACTGTTAGGCACTATGATAGCTTTGTTCTTATGTTTTACTCTCCTGGTGACTATTTCAATCCTACTATGTTGTATTGTTCTGGTTATTGCAGCTCACGCCTTATTATCTAAAATACAGTCGTTTTATTAAAACATTATATAAAACGTATACTGTCTTTGTCATTTGTATATGAGATCATATTGTAAATGAGAGAGTTGGTTTAGATCTGAGTGACCACGACTTCCCTGAGAAGTTCCAAAGATGTCATGCGCTCGGCTGCCTAATCATTTCTTCTCCGTGGGAGAAATGAGGCACTGCTAGTTAGCCGGAGCAAAAAACTGATTTAGGGTGACAGAGTTCCTTACACGTGGGTCAGACTCAGTCCCCCACACCGTTATCGATCCTGCTGCCTAGAAATCCAGTAGTCTCATTTAGGATAATGAGAGACCATGCGACATGGCGCCGCCAACGATTGGTCTGGCTCTAATGTTTAGGTCCGACTGACTCTCTCGGTCTCATATATATTTTGACTCCTCGGTTCCGTACGCGGAGACGTCCGTGGGGCTGAGGGTTTCCGCCACCACGTGATAGGTACGTCCTATTGCTTAGTGGTTGGTTGTTCAAGCTTGAACTTTGAAAGGAAAAACCCCAATCTTGGTGTGCCTTCTCTGACCTAGAGCTATTTTTCACGAATGGCGAATCCTAATGTAGTGAATATAGCAATCAATATGCGTCACCCGCTCACAGGACATCTGATAGCACATGGACTGACAGTCCAGGGGGGTCCAGTCACTTTTGTGGTGGACGCCCATGCAGCCTATAGGACAGAACTTTTTTATTCTTGGGTCGTATTTCCATCAGTTGATGGGGGTACAAATACTTTTCGCGAATACACTGTTGCGAATGTCCCTGGGCAATACAGGGCTTACGCTTACTTAGAGATACCTCTATCTTATCAAGAACACCATAATTGGCTTGATGGCGCCCTTCCACATACAGTAGCACAAGTGAGGTTAGGTCCGTTGAGTAATGATGGTCCGACCTGGCCTTTATTGGCTACTTACACACCATATCCTGCGGTTGCAAATTTGGCAGTGGCTGATGTGCGTCGTTTATATATTGACTTCGCAACAACATACAGAAGACTGGTTCAGTTTGTAATGCAGACATTAAATACTAATGCGTCGCATGCTGCTCCGGCGCACCCACAAGCGGTGGTTCCGGGAATCAATCCGGCCACTGTACACTCAGTTATGGGTAAGGTAACGGCTAAACGTGAAGAGACTCCATTTTGGCTGGCGCAAAAAATTAATACGCTGGAAGCAGTATTTCCCCATACGGGACCTCAGGATAAACATAGAATTTTGACGATGTGTTTGCCGTATGGGATGGTTCCTCCGGTGGACCTTTGTAATACCTGGGGCACGGTGTTTGCCGTGCTCTACACTACAGCACACAGTACACTGACTTTAGCTAATTTACCGGAAGTGCTTAAACAAATTCAAGATGAATATGGGGCTGCCCCTGCCTTAGATTTGGGCATGCAGTTAATGGTCAATTTTGCCGCGGTTTCTTCTATTATTTTGAGTAATCTCAAGGGAGAGGCAGTAGCACTAGCAGTGCAAATGCGTCTTCGGGATGTTCCGCAGATTGATCAAGAGCGGGAACTTCTGAGAATAATAGCTGAGACATATTCAAGTATTGATCGCGATAGCCTAGGGGCTAGACCGAAGAAACCCCAATTGCAGGGTAAAAATAATAAAGATAATGCTAAGCAACAGCAACCTGAGGGTACAAAAAAGCGCTGGGAAAAGAAACAGCAAACACCTAAAAAAGATGGGGGACAGTCTCCGCAACCGGAGACCCCGCAGAATAGGTATAATCTCAGGAATAGGGATAATTTGAAGACGCCTGATAGATATCAATATACTGATACACGCCAATCTCGTTCCGTTCAGAAGAGAAGTGAGAGAGGTGGGCGGTCAGAGCAGAGGACGGAGTACGTGAAACCGAGACAGGATTCACAACGCTCGGCGGAGGTTTCTGTTAAACAAGAAGAGAAACCGCTGCAACAAAAACAGCAATTTTAAAAGAAGAAAGTGGCAGCAGTCTCAGTTAGACATGCCGCTCAAGAAGAGAGTTCTCTTGACGAACAAGACATGGGCGTTAGCACTGTTAGACAGCGCGGCAGAGGTCACAATAGTTCGCCGGAGTCTTCTAGAGCATCTGGAGATGAAAGCAACTGATGACTTCATACAAGTAGAAACGGCGGACATGCGAGTCTCTGATCCTGATAGAGTATATCAAGTGACTCTACGATTAGAAGGGGACATTGACCGCATTGTACACGCCATCTTTTGGGACCATGTGGTAAAATCATATGATGTTCTGTTGGCCGAACAGGATTGGCCACCTGACTTTGTTCGCGACTGTCCGGTTGGGGAGGATGTTATAGTACCTTCCTTCTCACCACTTGTTCCGAGAGAGCTAGAGGAGTCCTATGGTAAAACATAGGCTCTAGCACAGGCTCCCGCCCTATATAGAAATAACGTGGGGTGGGATAGACAATCACCTTCTCATGTCATTCCAATAAAGGGCACAACTCAGCCACAGCCGCAGTATCCTATTAAATTTGAGGCAAGGGCATCGGTTCGGAAAATTCTTACACAATTGGAGTACAGGGTGTAATTGAGCCCTGTCTCTCGCCGATGAATAATCCCTTATTTCCGGTTGCTAAACCGGACCATTCATATAGGATAGTGGTGGATTACAGACATTTGAATAGTCACACACGCACATATGCAATACAGAATTCACATAGCGCAGCGCTTATGAACAATATAGTGCGTAAGAAATACAAAACAACGTTGGATATCTCGAATGGATTTTTCAGCCAAAATATAGCGCCCGAAAGTCGGGACTATACCAGTTTCAGTGCGTTTGGCTCTCAGAAAAAAGTTTGTCGTTTGCCTCAGGGGTATAAGAATAGCCTAGGACTGTTTTCGGCTCGTGTGACTGAAATGCTGCACGAGTTGGACCCTGAAGCGTTATCATATGTTGATGACATATATTTGACAGACGATGAGATTCTGCAACATCTAAGGCGCGTATCGCGCATTGTTGTGGGGTTTGCTGATATTGGCTATAAGTTTAATTTTAAGAAATCAAAGATTGCCTTCCTCAGCGTCATTTTCCTGGGATATGAGTTGTCGAGTGAGGGCAAGAGCCTAGCGCCACATTTTTTGGAGAAATGTGCTTTATTGCAGCCTCCTAATACGGTTCGGAAGCTCCAGTCATTGTTGGGGTTTCTGAATTTTGGCAGAACTTACATTCCTGATTATGCTATGCGTATAAAACCCTTATACGAACTGATTCGCCTGAATTTTTCGAGTAGATTTTGGACGATTGAGCATACACACATACTGCGAGAGTTACAGACTGATCTCTTAGCAGTTAAACACTTACACACACAGGACAATAAGACACATTTAGTCATCAGGGTGATACCTGGGGCTGTTGGGTTTACGTATGTCACCTTTAATGAGGGTGAGACAGTCCCGATTGCATACAATTCCCACTTGTATTCTGCTGCAGAACAACGATTTGCACAGACTGAGAAAATACTCACTGCAGTACAGATGGCTGTGATTAAAGAAAGACCGCTTGCCCAGGGCCAACGCATCATTGTTGTTTCCCCGATTCCGGCCTTAAAGGCTGTTACAAAAGCGAGTGTTCCTAATTCGAAAGGTTTACACCCGCGATGGATACAATGGGCTACGTCTTTGACAGCCACTGATGTAGACTACATATTTGACCCTAAACTGCAGACTCAAGAATTTCTTCAATATGAAATAGAGTACCCAGTTCCTGCTGGCACATTGCCTATTGACCAATATCAGGTGGTCATGTATACCGATGGCTCTGCGCAACCAGCGGTTGGGACTAAACAACAGTATTCTGCTGCATGTGCGGTGGTGAGCGGCACTATGGAGGGGGAAGTGTTCTGCCCCCGACATATTTATACTAAAACCTTGGGAGATTGCACGGCGAAAGCTGGCTGAGCTCAAAGCTCTATTGTTAGCGTTGGAGCACGCGGATCCGGCGATTTTGACCTTGCTGGTCTGACTCCTACTACTGTGTTCAGTCTTTCAATGAATATCTGCACTATTGGAAGTTGAATGGGTTCAGAGATTCTAAAGGCAACACCATTAAACATAAATTGTTGTGGGGTAAGGTTGCGGATCTGAAAGAAACGCTTCCTAAGGTCCATGTTGTGCATACACTTGGACACCGGCGCGTTGGAATACATGTTGCTGGGAATACTTTGGCTGATGAAGCCGTAAAGTCGGCAGTGGCTGTCGCCACTGTGACCGCAGTGACTCGTTCGAGTTCCAAACCAGACACAGAGATTTCAGCTGCCATAAAAGCTACGGCTGATGGCAAGCCGTTTCCTAAAGGATTTCCTTCTAAATATGGTTACTGCTTGAGTTGTGCGCTAAATGCTGCTGTTAATATTCCTGGCATTGGTGTACGTGAACTACCCAATAGAATTGAGAGACCTCGATTAATTTCTGCAGCACATAAGGGGGTGGCATCTGCACATGCTGGTGTGGCTGCCACGATTTCACTTTCACAGGCTCGTTACTGGCGGCCTGGTCTCTATAAAGAGACGAAGCAGTATGTCCTTTGTTGTGACGTCTGTCAACAAATTAAAGCTTCGTCGGCTAGACGCCCGCAGCAGACACCCCTTCTGATTTCAAACAAACCGTTACAGTGTGTATACTTGGATCATTGTGGTCCGCTGACACCAGATAGTGCGTACAAATATATATTGGTTGCTGTAGATTCGTGCTCCAGATTTGTGTGGGTATGGCCACAACGCTCGGCTGACGCTCGGACTGTTATTAAAGATTTGCGCGTCTTTGTCGATACATTTGCAGTTGTGGCTTTTCATTCGGACCAGGGCCCTGCTTTCGCCTCTAAGGCATTCAGGGACACCATGGCTTCGTTGGGGGTTCAACTCCAATTCTCGTCTCCATTTCATCCCGAGGGAAATTCTGTCGTGGAGCGTTTAAATCGTGATTTAAAGCAATCCTTAACGGCCAGGGTTATAGGTACGGGTCGTAGTTGGCTAGCCCACCTATATGGAGTACAGAGAGCACTTAATAACTTGCCTAGACGGTCACTGGGGGGTCGTACTTCATATGAGTGCCTGTTTGGAACACAAATGTATGTTCCTGATCTAGATGGTCCTGGTGTGGAGGCGGCGGTTACGCCCTTTGACATAAATGATTGTGTCACTGTTTTGCAGGATTTACAACAATTCCGTGAAGATAACTTCTGCAAATGCTGCCTCCTCAGGAATTAAGGATGAGCCAGTAACACCTACTGGTTGGATACCCAGGATTGGGGATCTAGTGCGTGAAAAGGTTGCAGTAAAGAAATAATTTGGTCCTTCTTATCGGGCACCTGTCCCTGTGTTAGGGGTGAGCGGCACGAGAACTGTGATTTTACCGCCGCTGCAAGGGGCCAAAGGAAATCGCTTTGTTTCCATTGATAATGTCAAGTTACAACATGTGGCCGATTCTGCACAGCAGACCAAGAGGGACACCCAGTAGTTCCGGCATCCCTCTCACTACTGGGGAAGAAGTCCCGCTGCAGGTGATTTACACCGACGCTGTTTCCTCTCCGAGCTTGGGGAGGGTGGAAGATGATCTTGCGATTGTTCCACAGACAACGATTAATATGGAATCTTTTGATCAAGTTGCTGTACGTTCTACTGATGTTTCTGAACATGTGGTTTATAGCGTGGCTAGGAGAGAGCCTCCATCTGCTTCTTTGTTCACAATTGCACCTTTTGCAAGAACTGCCTCTGGCTGCTTCAACGACGCTGATGAAGCAGTGTCCAGCTCCTCATCCTCGATGTCTTCTGTCCGAGGTCAACGTAAGCTGCTGGGTTGGCTTAAACGCACATATTTTGTTTTTCTTGGAACTATTTGTGGCTTTTTATGGCTGTAATGACTCTTTTTTTATGGTTGGGATTTGTGGTTACTTTATTTCTAGTAATACATGGTCATTTTCTTCCTGATCGATCTGACATTGAGCATGTGGAGACTGTGTTGAGACCACATTTTTCGTCTCATATGGTTCGAAGAGACTTGTCCAATGTGAACATTTCTGCAATACCGATTCCAGATGGGATTGTGTGGAATAAAGTAATGTTTGATATATATGGTCCCACTGAATTGATTCAAATACTGTATGTCCTCAAGTTATCAATGAATGATATTGTTATACCAGGCATTGTTTCTGATGATTGGGATGTGAAGACAGTAGATTCTATGCTAACAGATTTGCAATATTATACTGTCTATGACGATGAAGATGCTTACCAATTTAGAGATAATCATGGTGACATGTTTTGCTACAACTATTATGGACACCACTTTATTCATAAAGCTAGTAGCCCTAAGTCCATATTTAATTATGTGCAATGGGAACATTGCTCGACTCCTCCACAAGGGAGTTCGAAAACGTATTATGATAAATTTGCATATTTTTCTGGGCATGATCAGCGGAATGCTAAGTCTTACTATTTTAAAGTTGCACCGTATTCTAATAAGCAAATTTTATTGACCGATACTAAATTACTGTATTCAAATTTGTTTGTATCTAAACTTTCGGTCGAGGGATATGAATACTGGTTAAAGACTGTTGACTTGAAAAGTGTTTGGGGTACGAAAAATTGGCAGATGCAAGGCAGGGATACATTATTTAGAGCATGTATTATCCCTGTGCAGATGATTTTCCTCAATGACACAGTACAACAGACTAGCTGTTTGGGCTTGGCGACAATTAGAGAGTTGAATTTGCCTAGTATACCTGTCCCTTCCAAATTAAACAACTGGCAGCACTATGTGAATGCTACTTTTAGTGAATTTACACATTGGGTCCAGAATGGTACGCTTAACACTTCATCGTTACATCCGGGCGGGTGGTTATTATGGCCTAGACGCTAATAAGTGTCATCAACGATTTGTCACCTCTTCAGGGGGGTTCAGGACTAGTAGGGCAGACCCTCGTTACATTTCACCAGAACATGCTGATATTATAACTACGTACAGCGTGGGGAAGCTTTGTCAACAAGGGTTGAAGTCATCCACGCTGGATGCAGTTAAGTTACTGTCTAATGGTACTGATTTACAAGATTTTTTGTCAGGTCCCAAGGTACCACGGAAGAAAAGGTTTTTATACGAAGTTTATAATGAGATTTGGAAACTTTCACAACAGGAGGCTGCAGCCCGGTTGAGGCAGATTGATCAGGAAAATCTGCTGCAGACTTTGTCTGTTGTTGATAATGGCATGCATACCCTTTCTGACCGTGTTTACACGATTGACAGCATTGTTTCCTCTGCTATTGACATTATTAAATCGGACATGTCTTCTTTATATCATGGGCAGAGTCAGACGCGGTCCATCATGCAGCTCGGTTGGACTCTTCAAACCTTGAAGGCGGGTCGCATTCCATGGCAGCACATTCGTGCCAGAGAGATCTTTATCTCCTTCAATTTGACTCGTCAACAACAGTTGATGGCTAAAAAGGAAGCAACATATGTTATGTTGAATATTGAGAAATTGGAGAAACTGCCTTTCACGGCGGCTGAGATTCCGTCAGCTGAGTGGTTGATTCATGGGGTTATTAATTTGCCTATCTCCACTCTGCAATTTACTTCTTGTTTGAAGCACATTCCGGTGGGTAGATATGAACTATTGGGAGACAGTTACATACACAAGGTGTGGGAGCTTCCCTTTCAATACAGATGTGTTAATGGTTTGAGGGAGGTTTTTCTTAGTGGTAGCGAATGCGAAGCTTCTGTCAGCCATTCCATGGTTTGTAAACAGCTGTCCTTGCACGGAGCGTGTAACGCTTCAATTGCTAACTTAGCTTGTGTAGGAAGTTGGCTCTGTATGTGCTATTTCAAATTAAGGAATAGCATGCACAGAGTCCAAGGGTTTCCCTTAGAGGTAAAATAGTGGTAAAAAGAGATAATACTAATGCTCTATTTTGTGGTAGTGTAATCGAGCAGTAGGCTTATCCAAGGAGTAGTGTTAAGCATTTGTTGTACATACACATAGACAATAAATGAGGTACACACACTCAGAGACAAATCCAGCCAATAGGTTTTGTTATAGAAAAATATATTTTCTTAGTTTATTTTAAGAACCACAGGTTCAAATTTAACATGTAATATCTTGTTTGAAAGGTATTGCAGGTAAGTACATTAGGAACTTTGAATCATTTCAATTGCATGTATACTTTTCAAGTTATTGACAAATAGCTATTTCAAAAGTGGACACCTAGTGCAATTTTCACAGTTCCTGGGGGAGGTAAGTTTTTGTTAGTTTTACCAGGTAAGTAAGACACTTACAGGGTTCAGTTCTTGGTCCAAGGTAGCCCACCGTTGGGGGTTCAGAGCAACCCCAAAGTCCCCACACCAGCAGCTCAGGGCCGGTCAGGTGTAGAGTTCAAAGTGGTGCCCAAAACGCATAGGCTAGACTGGAGAGAAGGGGGTGCCCCGGTTCCGGTCTGCTTGCAGGTAAGTACCCGCGTCTTCGGAGGGCAGACCAGGGGGGTTTTGTAGGGCACCGGGGGGGACACAAGCCCACACAGAAATTTCACCCTCAGCAGCGCGGGGGCGGCCGGGTGCAGTGTAGAAACAAGCGTCGGGTTTGCAATGTTAGTCTATGAGAGATCAAGGGATCTCTTCAGTGCTGCAGGCAGGCAAGGGGGGGCTTCCTCGGGGAAACCTCCACTTGGGCAAGGGAGAGGGACTCCTGGGGGTCACTTCTCCAGTGAAAGTCCGGTCCTTCAGGTCCTGGGGGCTGCGGGTGCAGGGTCTTTTCCAGGCGTCGGGACTTAGGTTTCAGAGAGTCGCGGTCAGGGGAAGCCTCGGGATTCCCTCTGCAGGCGGCGCTGTGGGGGCTCAGGGGGGACAGGTTTTGGTACTCACAGTCGTAGAGTAGTCCGGGGGTCCTCCCTGAGGTGTTGGTTCTCCACCAGCCGAGTCGGGGTCGCCAGGTGCAGTGTTGCAAGTCTCACGCTTCTTGCGGGGAGTTGCAGGGTTCTTTAAAGCTGCTTCTGGAAACAAAGTTGCAGTCTTTTTGGAGCAGGTCCGCTGTCCTCGGGAGTTTCTTGTCTTTTTCGAAGCAGGGCAGTCCTCAGAGGAGTCAGAGGTCGCTGGTCCCTTGGAAGGCGTCGCTGGAGCAGAGTTCTTTGGAAGGCAGGAGACAGGCCGGTGAGTTTCTGGAGCCAAGGCAGTTGTTGTCTTCTGGTCTTCCTCTGCAGGGGTTTTCAGCTAGGCAGTCCTTCTTCTTGTAGTTGCAGGAATCTAATTTTCTAGGGTTCAGGGTAGCCCTTAAATACTAAATTTAAGGGCGTGTTTAGGTCTGGGGGGTTAGTAGCCAATGGCTACTAGCCCTGAGGGTGGGTACACCCTCTTTGTGCCTCCTCCCAAGGGGAGGGGGTCACAATCCTAACCCTATTGGGGGAATCCTCCATCTGCAAGATGGAGGATTTCTAAAAGTCAGAGTCACCTCAGCTCAGGACACCTTAGGGGCTGTCCTGACTGGCCAGTGACTCCTCCTTGTTGCTTTCTTTGTTCCCTCCAGCCTTGCCGCCAAAAGTGGGGGCCGTGGCCGGAGGGGGCGGGCAACTCCACTAAGCTGGAGTGCCCTGCTGGGCTGTGACAAAGGGGTGAGCCTTTGAGGCTCACCGCTAGGTGTCACAGCTCCTGCCTGGGGGAGGTGTTAGCATCTCCACCCAGTGCAGGCTTTGTTACTGGCCTCAGAGTGACAAAGGCACTCTCCCCATGGGGCCAGCAACATGTCTCTAGTGTGGCAGGCTGCTGGAACTAGTCAGCCTACACAGACAGTCGGTTAAGTTTCAGGGGGCACCTCTAAGGTGCCCTCTGGGGTGTATTTTGCAATAAAATGTACACTGGCATCAGTGTGCATTTATTGTGCTGAGAAGTTTGATACCAAACTTCCCAGTTTTCAGTGTAGCCATTATGGTGCTGTGGAGTTCGTGTTTGACAGACTCCCAGACCATATACTCTTATGGCTACCCTGCACTTACAATGTCTAAGGTTTTGTTTAGACACTGTAGGGGTACCATGCTCATGCACTGGTACCCTCACCTATGGTATAGTGCACCCTGCCTTAGGGCTGTAAGGCCTGCTAGAGGGGTGTCTTACCTATACTGCATAGGCAGTGAGAGGCTGGCATGGCACCCTGAGGGGAGTGCCATGTCGACTTACTCGTTTTGTCCTCACTAGCACACACAAGCTGGCAAGCAGGGTGTCTGTGCTGAGTGAGAGGTCTCCAGGGTGGCATAAGACATGCTGCAGCCCTTAGAGACCTTCCTTGGCATCAGGGCCCTTGGTACTAGAAGTACCAGTTACAAGGGACTTATCTGGATGCCAGGGTCTGCCAATTGTGGATACAAAAGTACAGGTTTAGGGAAAGAACACTGGTGCTGGGGCCTGGTTAGCAGGCCTCAGCACACTTTCAATTGTAAACATAGCATCAGCAAAGGCAAAAAGTCAGGGGGCAACCATGCCAAGGAGGCATTTCCTTACACAACCCCCCCCCCCCAAACGAAAGAGGATGAGACTAACCTTTCCCAAGAGAGTCTTCATTTTCTAAGTGGAAGAACCTGGAAAGGCCATCTGCATTGGCATGGGCAGTCCCAGGTCTGTGTTCCACTATAAAGTCCATTCCCTGTAGGGAGATGGACCACCTCAACAGTTTAGGATTTTCACCTTTCATTTGCATCAGCCATTTGAGAGGTCTGTGGTCGGTTTGAACTAGGAAGTGAGTCCCAAAGAGGTATGGTCTCAGCTTCTTCAGGGACCAAACCACAGCAAAGGCCTCCCTCTCAATGGCACTCCAACGCTGCTCCCTGGGGAGTAACCTCCTGCTAATGAAAGCAACAGGCTGGTCAAGGCCATCATCATTTGTTTGGGACAAAACTGCCCCTATCCCATGTTCAGAGGCATCTGTCTGCACAATGAACTGCTTAGAATAATCTGGAGCTTTTAGAACTGGTGCTGAGCACATTGCTTGTTTCAGGGTGTCAAAGGCCTGTTGGCATTCCACAGTCCAGTTCACTTTCTTGGGCATTTTCTTGGAGGTGAGTTCAGTGAGGGCTGTCACAATGGATCCATATCCCTTCACAAACCTCCTGTAATACCCAGTCAAGCCAAGGAATGCCCTGACTTGAGTCTTGGTTTTTGGAGCTACCCAGTCCAGAATAGTCTGGATCTTGGGTTGGAGTGGCTGAACTTGGCCTCCACCTACAAGGTGTCCCAAGTAAACCACAGTTCCCTGCCCTATCTGGCATTTGGATGCCTTGATAGAGAGGCCTGCAGATTGCAGAGCCTTCAAAACCTTCTTCAGGTGGAACAGGTGATCCTGCCAGGTGGAGCTAAAGACAGCAATATCATCAAGATAAGCTGTGCTAAAGGACTCCAAGCCAGCAAGGACTTGATTCACCAACCTTTGGAAGGTGGCAGGGGCATTCTTTAAACCAAAGGGCATAACAGTAAACTGATAATGCCCATCAGGTGTGGAGAATGCTGTTTTCTCTTTTGCTCCAGGTGCCATTTTTATTTGCCAGTACCCTGCTGTCAAGTCAAAGGTACTTAAGAATTTGGCAGCACCTAATTTATCTATGAGCTCATCAGCTCTAGGAATTGGATGAGCATCTGTCTTGGTGACATAATTGAGCCCTCTGTAGTCCACACAAAACCTCATCTCTTTCTTTCCATCTTTGGTGTGAGGTTTGGGGACTAAGACCACTGGGCTAGCCCAGGGGCTGTCAGAGCGCTCAATTACTCCCAATTCCAGCATCTTGTGGACTTCCACCTTGATGCTTTCCTTAACATGGTCAGACTGTCTAAAGATTTTGTTTTTGACAGGCATGCTGTCTCCTGTGTCCACATCATGGGTACACAGGTGTGTCTGACCAGGGGTTAAGGAGAAGAGTTCAGGAAACTGTTGTAGGACTCTCCTACAATCAGCTTGCTGTTGGCCAGAGAGGGTGTCTGAGTAGATCACTCCGTCTACTGTGCCATCTTTTGGGTCTGATGACAGAAGATCAGGGAGAGGTTCACTCTCTGCCTCCTGATCCTCATCTGTTACCATCAACAGATTCACATCAGCCCTGTCATGGAAGAGCTTAAGGCGGTTCACATGGATCACCCTCTTGGGGCTCCTGCTTGTGCCCAGGTCCACCAGGTAGGTGACCTGACTCTTCCTTTCTAGCACTGGGTAAGGGCCACTCCATTTGTCCTGGAGTGCCCTGGGAGCCACAGGCTCCAGAACCCAGACTTTCTGCCCTGGTTGGAACTCAACCAGTGCAGCCTTTTGGTCATACCAAAACTTCTGGAGCTGTTGGCTGGCCTCAAGGTTTTTGGTTGCCTTTTCCATGTACTCTGCCATTCTAGAGCGAAGGCCAAGTACATAGTCCACTATGTCTTGTTTAGCCTCATGAAGAGGTCTCTCCCAGCCTTCTTTAACAAGAGCAAGTGGTCCCCTTACAGGATGACCAAACAGAAGTTCAAAGGGTGAGAATCCTACTCCCTTCTGTGGCACCTCTCTGTAAGCAAAAAGCAGACATGGCAAGAGGACATCCCATCTCCTTTTGAGTTTTTCTGGGAGCCCCATGATCATGCCTTTTAATGTCTTGTTGAATCTCTCAACTAAGCCATTAGTTTGTGGATGGTATGGTGTAGTGAATTTGTAAGTCACTCCACACTCATTCCACATGTGTTTTAGGTATGCTGACATGAAGTTGGTACCTCTGTCAGACACCACCTCCTTAGGGAAACCCACTCTGGTAAAGATACCAATGAGGGCCTTGGCTACTGCAGGGGCAGTAGTCGACCTAAGGGGAATAGCTTCAGGATACCTAGGAGCATGATCCACTACTACTAGGATGTACATATTTCCTGAGGCTGTGGGAGGTTCCAGTGGACCAACTATGTCGACACCCACTCTTTCAAAGGGGACCCCCACCACTGGAAGTGGAATGAGGGGGGCCTTTGGGTGCCCACCTGTCTTATCACTGGATTGACAGGTGGGGCAGGAGAGGCAAAACTCCTTAACCTTCTGGGACATATTGGGCCAGTAGAAGTGGTTGACTAACCTCTCCCACGTCTTGGTTTGTCCCAAATGCCCAGCAAGGGGAATATCATGGGCTAAGGTCAGAATAAACTCTCTGAACGACTGAGGCACTACCACTCTCCTAGTGGCACCAGGTTTGGGGTCTCTGGCCTCAGTGTACAGGAGTCCATCTTCCCAATAGACCCTATGTGTTCCATTTTTCTTGCCCTTGGACTCTTCAGCAGCTTGCTGCCTAAGGCCTTCAAGAGAGGGACAGGTTTCTTGTCCCTTACACAGCTCCTCCCTTGAGGGTCCCCCTGGGCCTAAGAGCTCAACCTGATAAGGTTCAAGCTCCAAAGGCTCAGTTCCCTCAGAGGGCAGAACTTCTTCCTGAGAAGAGAGGTTCCCTTTTTCTGACTGTGTTGCAGTTGGTTTCCCAACTGACTTTCCTTTTCTCTTGGTAGGCTGGGCCATTTTTCCAGACTCCAGCTCTACTTTTTCACCCTGTGCCTTGCACTGTGCTCTTGTTTTTACACACACCAGTTCAGGGATACCCAGCATGGCTGCATGGGTTTTTAGCTCTACCTCAGCCCATGCTGAGGACTCCAGGTCATTTCCAAGCAGACAGTCTACTGGGATGTTTGAGGAGACCACCACCTGTTTCAGGCCATTGACCCCTCCCCATTCTAAAGTTACCATTGCCATGGGATGTGCTTTAGTTTGATTGTCAGCATTGGTGACTGTATAAGTTTTTCCAGTCAGGTATTGGCCAGGGGAAACCAGTTTCTCTGTCACCATGGTGACACTGGCACCTGTATCCCTCAGGCCCTCTACACTTGTCCCATTAATAAAGAGCTGCTGCCTGTATTTTTGCATGTTAGGGGGCCAGGCAGCTAGTGTGGCTAAATCCACCCCACTCTCAGAGACTAGAGTAGCTTCAGTGTGGACCCTGATTTGCTCTGGGCACACTGTTGATCCCACTTGGAGACTAGCCATTCCAGTGTTACCTGGATTGGAGTTTGGAGTGGAACTTTTCTTGGGACAGGCCTTGTCTCCAGTTTGGTGTCCAGACTGACTACAGTTTCGACACCAGGCCTTTTTGGGATCAAAGTTTTTACCCTTGTACCCAGGATTGTTTTGTGAAGAGGCTCTGAGCCCACCCTCCTGTGCAGGTTTTTGGGGGCCTTTAGAAGACTCTTGACTATTTTTATTTTTGGCTGTCTCACCACCTTTCCCCTGGGGAGGTTTTGTGACCCCTTTCTTTTGGTCACCCCCTGTGGAAGTTTTGGACACCCTTGTCTTGACCCAATGGTCCGCCTTCTTTCCCAATTCTTGGGGAGAAATTGGTCCTAGGTCTACCAGATGCTGATGCAGTTTATCATTGAAACAATTACTTAACAGGTGTTCTTTCACAAATAAATTGTACAGCCCATCATAATTACTTACACCACTGCCTTGAATCCAACCATCTAGTGTTTTTACCGAGTAGTCTACAAAGTCAACCCAGGTCTGGCTCGAGGATTTTTGAGCCCCCCTGAATCTAATCCTATACTCCTCAGTGGAGAATCCAAAGCCCTCAATCAGGGTACCCTTCATGAGGTCATAAGATTCTGCATCTTGTCCAGAGAGTGTGAGGAGTCTATCCCTACACTTTCCTGTGAACATTTCCCAAAGGAGAGCACCCCAGTGAGATCTGTTCACTTTTCTGGTTACACAAGCCCTCTCAAAAGCTGTGAACCATTTGGTGATGTCATCACCATCTTCATATTTAGTTACAATCCCTTTAGGGATTTTCAACGTGTCAGGAGAATCTCTGACCCTATTTATGTTGCTGCCACCATTGATGGGTCCTAGGCCCATCTCTTGTCTTTCCCTCTCTATGGCTAGGATCTGTCTTTCCAAAGCCAATCTTTTGGCCATCCTGGCTAACTGGATGTCCTCTTCACTGGAGTTATCCTCAGTGATTTCAGAGGTGTTGGTCTCTCCTGTGAGGGAACCAGCATCTCTGACTATTATTTTTGGAGTCAGGGTTTGAGAGACCCTGTTCTCCCTAGATAGGACTGGTAGGGGGGAATTGTCCTCCAAGTCACTATCCTCTTCCTCTGAGTTGCCACCCTCAGAGGGGTTGGCCTTTTCAAACTCTGCCAAAAGCTCCTGGAGCTGTATTTTGGTAGGTTTGGGGCCTATGGTTATTTTCTTTAGTTTACAGAGTGACCTTAGCTCCCTCATCTTAAGATGGAGGTAAGGTGTGGTGTCGAGTTACACCACAGTCACATCTGTGCTAGACATTTTGCTTCTAAAAGTTGGAATACTTTTTAAGAATCTAAAACTGGTTCTAGAATCTAATTTCAAACTTTTACAAACTTTTAAACTCTAAAAGAAATGCTAACAGGGACTAACACAAGGCCCTAGCAGGACTTTAAAGAATTTAGAAAACTTTTCAAATTGCAAAAATCAATTTCTAATGACAATTTTGGAATTTGTCGTGTGATCAGGTATTGGCTGAGTAGTCCAGCAAATGCAAAGTCTTGTACCCCACCGCTGATCCACCAATGTAGGAAGTTGGCTCTGTATGTGCTATTTCAAAGTAAGGAATAGCATGCACAGAGTCCAAGGGTTCCCCTTAGAGGTAAAATAGTGGTAAAAAGAGATAATACTAATGCTCTATTTTGTGGTAGTGTGGTCGAGCAGTAGGCTTATCCAAGGAGTAGTGTTAAGCATTTGTTGTACAGGGAGTGCAGAATTATTAGGCAAATGAGTATTTTGACCACATCATCCTCTTTATGCATGTTGTCTTACTCCAAGCTGTATAGGCTCGAAAGCCTACTACCAATTAAGCATATTAGGTGATGTGCATCTCTGTAATGAGAAGGGGTGTGGTCTAATGACATCAACACCCTATATCAGGTGTGCATAATTATTAGGCAACTTCCTTTCCTTTGGCAAAATGGGTCAAAAGAAGGACTTGACAGGCTCAGAAAAGTCAAAAATAGTGAGATATCTTGCAGAGGGATGCAGCACTCTTAAAATTGCAAAGCTTCTGAAGCGTGATCATCGAACAATCAAGCGTTTCATTCAAAATAGTCAACAGGGTCGCAAGAAGCGTGTGGAAAAACCAAGGCGCAAAATAACTGCCCATGAACTGAGAAAAGTCAAGCGTGCAGCTGCCACGATGCCACTTGCCACCAGTTTGGCCATATTTCAGAGCTGCAACATCACTGGAGTGCCCAAAAGCACAAGGTGTGCAATACTCAGAGACATGGCCAAGGTAAGAAAGGCTGAAAGACGACCACCACTGAACAAGACACACAAGCTGAAACGTCAAGACTGGGCCAAGAAATATCTCAAGACTGATTTTTCTAAGGTTTTATGGACTGATGAAATGAGAGTGAGTCTTGATGGGCCAGATGGATGGGCCCGTGGCTGGATTGGTAAAGGGCAGAGAGCTCCAGTCCGACTCAGACGCCAGCAAGGTGGAGGTGGAGTACTGGTTTGGGCTGGTATCATCAAAGATGAGCTTGTGGGGCCTTTTCGGGTTGAGGATGGAGTCAAGCTCAACTCCCAGTCCTACTGCCAGTTCCTGGAAGACACCTTCTTCAAGCAGTGGTACAGGAAGAAGTCTGCATCCTTCAAGAAAAACATGATTTTCATGCAGGACAATGCTCCATCACACGCGTCCAAGTACTCCACAGCGTGGCTGGCAAGAAAGGGTATAAAAGAAGGAAATCTAATGACATGGCCTCCTTGTTCACCTGATCTGAACCCCATTGAGAACCTGTGGTCCATCATCAAATGTGAGATTTACAAGGAGGGAAAACAGTACACCTCTCTGAACAGTGTCTGGGAGGCTGTGGTTGCTGCTGCACGCAATGTTGATGGTGAACAGATCAAAACACTGACAGAATCCATGGATGGCAGGCTTTTGAGTGTCCTTGCAAAGAAAGGTGGCTATATTGGTCACTGATTTGTTTTTGAATGTCAGAAATGTATATTTGTGAATGTTGAGATGTTATATTGGTTTCACTGGTAATAATAAATAATTGAAATGGGTATATATTTTGTTTTGTTAAGTTGCCTAATAATTATGCACAGTGATAGTCACCTGCACACACAGATATCCCCCTAACATAGCTAAAACTAAAAACAAACTAAAAACTACTTCCAAAAATATTCAGCTTTGATATTAATGAGTTTTTTGGGTTCATTGAGAACATGGTTGTTGTTCAATAATCAAATTAATCCTCAAAAATACAACTTGCCTAATAATTCTGCACTCCCTGTACATACACATAGACAATAAATGAGGTACACACACTCAGAGACAAATCCAGCCAATAGGTTTTGTTATAGAAAAATATCTTTTCTTAGTTTATTTTAAGAACCACAGGTTCAAATTTAACATGTAATATCTTGTTTGAAAGGTATTGCAGGTAAGTACATTAGGAACTTTGAATCATTTCAATTGCATGTGTACTTTTCAAGTTATTGACAAATAGCTATTTCAAAAGTGGACACTTAGTGCAATTTTCACAGTTCCTGGGGGAGGTAAGTTTTTGTTAGTTTTACCAGGTAAGTAAGACACTTACAGGGTTCAGTTCTTGGTCCAAGGTAGCCCACCGTTGGGGGTTCAGAGCAACCCCAAAGTCCCCACACCAGCAGCTCAGGGCCGGTCAGGTGTAGAGTTCAAAGTGGTGCCCAAAACGCATAGGCTAGACTGGAGAGAAGGGGGTGCCCCGGTTCCGGTCTGCTTGCAGGTAAGTACCCGCGTCTTCGGAGGGCAGACCAGGGGGGTTTTGTAGGGCACCGGGGGGGACACAAGCCCACACAGAAATTTCACCCTCAGCAGCGCGGGGGCGGCCGGGTGCAGTGTAGAAACAAGCGTCGGGTTTGCAATGTTAGTCTATGAGAGATCAAGGGATCTCTTCAGCGCTGCAGGCAGGCAAGGGGGGGCTTCCTCGGGGAAACCTCCACTTGGGCAAGGGAGAGGGACTCCTGGGGGTCACTTCTCCAGTGAAAGTCCGGTCCTTCAGGTCCTGGGGGCTGCGGGTGCAGGGTCTTTTCCAGGCGTCGGGACTTAGGTTTCAGAGAGTCGCGGTCAGGGGAAGCCTCGGGATTCCCTCTGCAGGCGGCGCTGTGGGGGCTCAGGGGGGACAGGTTTTGGTACTCACAGTCGTAGAGTAGTCCGGGGGTCCTCCCTGAGGTGTTGGTTCTCCACCAGCCGAGTCGGGGTCGCCAGGTGCAGTGTTGCAAGTCTCACGCTTCTTGCGGGGAGTTGCAGGGTTCTTTAAAGCTGCTTCTGGAAACAAAGTTGCAGTCTTTTTGGAGCAGGTCCGCTGTCCTCGGGAGTTTCTTGTCTTTTTCGAAGCAGGGCAGTCCTCAGAGGAGTCAGAGGTCGCTGGTCCCTTGGAAGGCGTCGCTGGAGCAGAGTTCTTTGGAAGGCAGGAGACAGGCCGGTGAGTTTCTGGAGCCAAGGCAGTTGTTGTCTTCCGGTCTTCCTCTGCAGGGGTTTTCAGCTAGGCAGTCCTTCTTCTTGTAGTTGCAGGAATCTAATTTTCTAGGGTTCAGGGTAGCCCTTAAATACTAAATTTAAGGGCGTGTTTAGGTCTGGGGGGTTAGTAGCCAATGGCTACTAGCCCTGAGGGTGGGTACACCCTCTTTGTGCCTCCTCCCAAGGGGAGGGGGTCACAATCCTAACCCTATTGGGGGAATCCTCCATCTGCAAGATGGAGGATTTCTAAAAGTCAGAGTCACCTCAGCTCAGGACACCTTAGGGGCTGTCCTGACTGGCCAGTGACTCCTCCTTGTTGCTTTCTTTGTTCCCTCCAGCCTTGCCGCCAAAAGTGGGGGCCGTGGCCGGAGGGGGCGGGCAACTCCACTAAGCTGGAGTGCCCTGCTGGGCTGTGACAAAGGGGTGAGCCTTTGAGGCTCACCGCCAGGTGTCACAGCTCCTGCCTGGGGGAGGTGTTAGCATCTCCACCCAGTGCAGGCTTTGTTACTGGCCTCAGAGTGACAAAGGCACTCTCCCCATGGGGCCAGCAACATGTCTCTAGTGTGGCAGGCTGCTGGAACTAGTCAGCCTACACAGACAGTCGGTTAAGTTTCAGGGGGCACCTCTAAGGTGCCCTCTGGGGTGTATTTTGCAATAAAATGTACACTGGCATCAATGTGCATTTATTGTGCTGAGAAGTTTGATACCAAACTTCCCAGTTTTCAGTGTAGCCATTATGGTGCTGTGGAGTTCGTGTTTGACAAACTCCCAGACCATATACTCTTATGGCTACCCTGCACTTACAATGTCTAAGGTTTTGTTTAGACACTGTAGGGGTACCATGCTCATGCACTGGTACCCTCACCTATGGTATAGTGCACCCTGCCTTAGGGCTGTAAGGCCTGCTAGAGGGGTGTCTTACCTATACTGCATAGGCAGTGAGAGGCTGGCATGGCACCCTGAGGGGAGTGCCATGTCGACTTACTCGTTTTGTCCTCACTAGCACACACAAGCTGGCAAGCAGGGTGTCTGTGCTGAGTGAGAGGTCTCCAGGGTGGCATAAGACATGCTGCAGCCCTTAGAGACCTTCCTTGGCATCAGGGCCCTTGGTACTAGAAGTACCAGTTACAAGGGATTTATCTGGATGCCAGGGTCTGCCAATTGTGGATACAAAAGTACAGGTTTAGGGAAAGAACACTGGTGCTGGGGCCTGGTTAGCAGGCCTCAGCACACTTTCAATTGTAAACATAGCATCAGCAAAGGCAAAAAGTCAGGGGGCAACCATGCCAAGGAGGCATTTCCTTACAGCTTGTTATTTGAAGGGTGTTCCAGTCCCGGTTATTAAAAACACTTTCCAGGTGCTTTCTAACGGCAGTTACATTGTTCTTAACAGCGAACGCTGCTGTGGCATGCGTGCCGGAATAGTTTACGTTGTCGTTGTCAACAAGGCCGTTACGTGCTGCGGGAATGTGTTGTTTCCCCCCACTCAAATTAGGGAGGTAGCGGACATCTGGCCTCATATTGCTACTTCCAAGGTTGATTTCGACAAGTTGAGTCGGCTGAAAGCTTTATTGTTTCAAAAGCATGTGGCCCTTACATCTGCTAGCGAGACCTACGCACTTCAGGTGGCAAGGTCATCGGCGGAGGTACAGTCCCTTTTGAATACTAACTTTCCAAGTCACTTCGGTGAACTTGTGGGACGTATATTTAATGCATCCAGCACTGCTGGTATTGCTCATTTTTTCAAAGCCGTTGGTGTTGGTTTCGCTCACACCTTCTCTTCCATATTCGGTTTGATACCTTCGGCTATACACTCTATTTTCAGAAGCATTTTTGGGGGTTTCCCGATTACTTTGGCTTTGTTGGCTGGAGTCTTGTTATTGTTGCTATTTTTTCGCAATGGCTGTCCCGCCACGACGAGATCCTATATTGCTGCTCCCGTCAGCGCAGCTGTGTCGTGAACGCATGATGCAGCATTTTGGAGCTACCCTCCTGGGCCATTTGGAGTGTGACTGGTCTCTGTCATTCAGACCGGTTTTGGAGTGTGTGCAACCCGTGTTTCGGTGCCTTTGGTGCTCGTTTGAACATGCACTGGCTTTCTGTCTCTCACTGCAGCGCCCTCCAGTGGTCGATCCTGATCTGTTGATGTTCCCGATTAGGGCTCATTCCCAGACTTGTGCACTACGGTTGCGTTTGCTTCGTGAGGCGGTTTATGAGATTCCCTTCCTGGAGGAAGATGGTATTGTCTCTTTCATAGGCCCTGCACGGGGTGCCGCCCTGAATGGTTTTGGGGCTTTGGAACACACCTGCTCCATGGTACTTTGTGGCGTGGATCTTCCGATATTAACATATATCGAAGTGGAGGAGCTCCTACGTTCTATTGCTTCTGTCTGACAATTGGATTTTTTTTTTTCTCCGGCAAAATTGACACTATATTGAATTTGGCTTTATCGTCACATGTTTCCTAAATTTATGACTTTGTCGTCTTCTTACCTTGTCAAAATATATTGTTTATATTTGGGGCATGCTTTTATATTATTGGAACCACTTGCTACCGACAAGGGGAGGGTGTAGTGTGGTTAGTTTTACGTATCCTTTGCGCATTAGCTTCAGGCTTTAGGCCTTTGTGCACTTTGCCCTGAATGTATTTTATTCATTTGCTGACAGCTTAGAGCCTCTGTGCCCTTTGCTCTAAATGCTTTTTATTAGGCTTCGTACTGTTATTTTTCACATAGCCAGTTCTACGGTGTTGTTTTTTATTCATATCACACTGTTTTGCCTACTTCAGCACTGGAGTTCTCCATAACATATTCACTCTGTGCTTCAGTCAAGGATACAGTCTGGTACATTGCCGATGGACGTGGTAGGAGTTTAGATTTGGCATTCCTGCGTAGGGACATTTTGTGATCACGATGACATGTTAGTTATAAAATCACTTCCTTGTCCCAATACACGCAAGAGGGAGATTCCGACCAGAGAACCACAACTAGACGCTGACTGCCTCGTTGCAGATGCTGAACCAGATCACAGGCCTTTGCTCAGGTATGAGGGCTGATGTCTCCCCAGTGATTCAGAAAGGCAAGCTAGAAGCTTAACATGCTGTGCTCTAAATGGAACAAGCAGAGGGAGAGTAGAAACTGTTAGGCACTATGATAGCTTTGTTCTTATGTTTTACTCTCCTGGTGACTATTTCAATCCTACTATGTTGTATTGTTCTGGTTATTGCGGCTCACGCCTTATTATCTAAAATACAGTCGTTTTATTAAAACATTATATAAAACTTATACTGTCTTTGTCATTTGTATATGAGATCATATTGTAAATGAGAGAGTTGGTTTAGATCTGAGTGACCACGACTTCCCTGAGAAGTTCCAAAGATGTCATGCGCTCGGCTGCCTAATCATTTCTTCCCCGTGGGAGAAATGAGGCACTGCTAGTTAGCCGGAGCAAAAACCGGATTTAGGGTGACAGAGTTCTTTACAAGTGGGTCAGACTCAGTCCCCCACACCGTTATCGATCCTGCTGCCTAGAAATCCAGTAGTCTCATTTAGGATAATGAGAGCCCACGCGACACAGGTAGTGGAGAAACATCAGCACTCACTGACTAGTACAAAGGGGAGCCTTCTAGACCTGCAGTTACAGTACATGTTGCTGCTCCCGGCAAAATCAAAAATTGTTACAGACAGCATTTAAAAAAATAAAAATAAAAACTAGCATGAGACTGGGCCTTTGCTAATGGTAAACAGGCCTAGACGCAACCAACAGCTGAGCATAGGTAAGAGTGTTCCCAAGCCTATGATACTACAGAACCTAGTGCCAAGGGGAAAGTGAAGCATGGCACAAGATCCCCAATTTCATCACCAAACTCAAACATACATTCTGAACATTCATAAGGGAAATCAAATGACTCGGTTGTGGTGGATAATTTAGATCATGCTAATAATTAAGCACAATTTTGCTTCTTGTGTATTCCTCAATGTGAAGCATCTGTCTTGGCTTCCTTTCTCCAACACTGTTTCCTGCAGTTTCACAAGTGTACCATGCTTCGAAAAGGTGAGACAAAGCAGGTGGAAAATGCAAAGATGTCAATAAGGGCAATGCAAGGAAGAGCTGCATCTAGATGTCAGGAGTGTAATTACAGACACTCCTTGGTCAATGACCATCTTGAAATACATGAAGATTTTTAAACCCAGCCATATGATGGCAGGGACACATACGTCATGTTAATGTATACCAAATTCATGCTGTAAATATTTTTGCTGTAAATTAGGGTGGTTCGGCAGGTCTCAGTCTATTAGCCAACAAATATATTAAGCAGCTATGCATGACTAGTGAGTGCTTTAAAAGAGCCTTCATTACCCAGGGGCAGGCAACAGACTGAATGGGATGGAACATCACTATAGGATATTAATTGTTCCCAAACCTAAAAGAGATCTCCTTTTATGTGAGCCAGTCAGTCAAGAAAATCTGTATTCGACTAAAAATGTGCCATAAAAGCACAGCATACAAATAAAATAAATACCTATAAACAATCCAATAATTAAAAAAAAATGTAAAAATAATTTAAAAAAAGTAAAACATAATACATACAGCCTTTACAGAAATAGGAGCTCATACCGACTTCTTATGCTAAGAGCAGATCTAATAAAATTCAGGACTGCACAACATGTATACCAAGAATCACTTTTTCAAAAAATGAATTGCAGATCAATAGCCTTTATAGCCCAACAGTATCAAACAGAGACGATTAAAAACAACAACAAAAAACTTTACAAGGAGTATCATATAACGGACAAAACAGTGAAAAGAGACTCGTGCTTTGCTGAGTGAAATGGTCCCAATGACACGGTGGAAGCTGATGCACCCAACCTTCTTGCCAAGGGAAAGCCACCTTAAAATGAATCAGCTCCTGCCTAAATGAGTTAATGAAGTATGATGAAAAATATTTGTGTGTCAATTGTCACGATTGAGATATATGCCTCTACTGTTGTCAATTGTACAATGTTTCATAATTTTAGAGATCTAGTAAAATCGGTATAATGATCCTTTATCACTGACTTAGCATCCTACCTCATATATTCTGGATCTGAAAGAGGTCTGGAAGCCCTAATTTCACCAAGGATGTTTTCATGCGGTCAACAAAGTAACTTTCCCATGTCATGAAGAGCTAGGCAATCCCTAATACAATCTCTGGTGAAATCCCCACCATGGCTCAACCAGCATTTAGCCCACATTAACAGGGGCACAACTTCTCAGATCCTCCACAAAAAAAAAAACAAATTCCTCATTTGAAATAAAATTGGCAGTGTTTTTTTAAATAGTCAATGATTGATGAGCAAAACCATTTTCAACCCGCTGCAAGGACTCTACAGCTTTGTAGCCCCAAACCCCTGCCGCATAATTGGCAGCAGAAATACATTTTGCCTTATGCAAATTAATCATTTCAGGAAGAGCGTTTTAAAGACCTGGCAATACGAAAAATTACCTCAACATTTCTCATCATCTGCTGGGATTTTATATTCACATGAGAACTCAAGAAAGTGTTCCCCAGATAATTAAAAGCATGCGTTCCTTATAATGCGTTCCTTATAATGCGATCCTCCCTAGCCTGAATCATTGTTTTTAGGTTCCTTGGACCACAAGACAAAGGATCTCACTTGATAATTTTTAAATCCAGCCTTGCTTTAAATCATTAAAGGAACTGATCAAACTTGCAAGCTCTTTGAAATGCGGACTAATAAAACAGCGTCATCTGCACACAAACTAATTGGAATAGGGAGCCCTACAATTCTAGGAACATCCGTAACCACACGATTTAAGTGATCCGGGATCCAATTAATGAACACCAAAAATAAAAAAGGTGCTAAAATGCACCCCTGCCTGACCCCTCTAGATTGACTAATGTGGGACGACAGCTCTCCCGGAGGACCATATCTAACAGCTATTTTTAAATCATAATGCAGGCGGAGTAAGCAAAACGTGGTCAAAACCCGTAAGTTCCACTATAACCCAAAGTATATATCAATTTACCAGGTCGAAATCACTGGATAAATCTATAAAGACTAAATGGATAGAGCCTTTTTTGCAAGAACACATTTACTAATGATGAGATGTAAATTTAAGACTTGTGCTGTAGTGCCCACCCCTGGTCTCAAGCCAAACTGGACTGGTATTAGAGCCTTATGTTCGACTGCCCATGATTCTAAACGGGCCAAGATCACCCTTCCCAAGAGTTTGGCTGTTTCGTAAATTAAGGATATTGGCCTACAGCAAATTGGTGAGGCTGTATCACCCTTCTTAAAAGTGGGCACTAAAGTAGCCAGACACCAAAAAGCAGGTATTTTGTCCTTTACCGCACTACAATTTTTTAATATTTTTATTCTTAATATGTTATACATATAAATCAAACTCCAAAATATTCCCCAATTGACTTGAAAATAGCAATAACAGAGATGCAGGTTAGCCTTACATTTTAGTACACTGGTATACCGCACATTCTCATGGACAGTTGTTCTAAAGCATTTTGGCACTAGGGGAAATACACCTATTGCCCCACGTATGCATTCACTTTATAAACCCTTAGAAGTGGACCCACGGTGGCTCTCTTCTACGTCTGTAGCCTCTTGTATGCCCTCCATGGTTTTGGGGAATTTTCTTGGGCAGCCTCTGGCTTTTTAAGTTACATTTTCCACCATCATATAGAGGTCCATTCCGATCCTCCATTCCCTCTGAGTGGGTACCTCATAAGCCCACCAATGATTTTTCACATCTCTTTTGGCCACTACAAGGCCTAGATTACAAAAGTGGAATGCGGCATATCCACATCTGCTGGGATGCCTAGCAGCACATACTGTGGGTTTACTGGGAGTTCTACTTTCAGTATGTCTCAGAGTTCTTTCAGGATCGTAGTCCAATAAACTTGGATGTGGGGACACGCCCTGAGTGTGTGTAAAAAAGACCCCTGATTTGTCTCACACATTATGCAATTTGGTAATGTGGCTCTGCTAATTCTGTAAAGTCTCTCCCTTGCATAGTACACTCTGTGAAGGATTTTGAATTGTATTAGTCCCAGGCGGACTTTGATGGCCACCTCACGTACGTGCATCAGGGCTGCTTCCATGTCTGTCTCATCCATAGGTCCCAGATCCCTTTCCCATTTACCTTTAAGCTTTGTCAATGTGGCTGGCATGTTGCTTATCAACGTTTTATATGTCCTTAAGATTGTTTTCCCCTCCATGGGCCCCATTAACCTATGGAGCAATCTTCCCTCCAGTGGTGCGTACTTGGGGAGATTTGATAGGTCTATATTCTTCACCCGTCAGGCTTGTGTTAGCTGTGCATACTTGTACTATTGTGTTGGGATACGGCTGAATTCCTTCCTGAGGGCAGCAAAGGTCTTAAGTCCCCTGTCCTCTACCAGGTAACCCAGCTTAGAGATTCTTTCCGTATCCCATGGCTTAAATCCCTGGTGCTTCCCAAACTCCCTCAAAGTGCTCCTTCTTAAAGTAGGGGTTCCTGTGATAATTTCCCATGCCACTCCATCTTTCTTTCCTCCAAACCTCTATTGATAACTGGGTAGGGAGCAGTAGGCTGTGCAACCCTTTCTCTCCGTAAATGTAATGGAGGTGTGATTTCTTTACGGACTGGCTTCTCTCTAGGGTATATGTGGGGTGATCTCCAGGTGTGTGTTCCCAATCATTGATGGCAATTAGGTGTCTTGCCCAGTATTACGCCCTAATGTCCGGAAGTGCGATCTCTCTGTTATATGGGTTACCGTGAAGGGTTTGTAGGGATACCCGTTTAGGTTTCCTTCCCCATACCAACTTTCGGACTTTTTTCTCTATTTTGCAAAAGAGCTCGTCTGGTATGCACACATATGTGTTCTGGAGGGAGTACAGTAGCTTTGGCAGAATAATCACTTTGTACGTTGCTGCTTTTCTGTACAGTTTTAAAGGCAAAGGCGCCCACCTGCCCGCGCCCTTGTATAACTCTGCCAAGACCCTCGAGACACTCCGCTATATGCAACGCTCCAGAACTAATGTCACATATATCCCGGGATAAGTAAATACCTCACAGACTACTTCCATGTAGCCTGGTGATCTAGCTGTTCCAGAGTGCCTCTCACTCGATAGAGGCATGATTTGGACCAGTTAATTATATATATAGACCGTGTGCCATACTCTTCAAATGTGCTAAAGATCTGAGGCAATGTTTCCTGAAGGCGGGTAATATACAAAAGGTATCATCTGCGTATAACAAAATACGTCCTTCGCCCCCAACTACCTCATGAATATGAGTCTGAGATACCCGGGTGAGAATGAATGTTGCATGCCAGTGGTTCCAACGTGGGAGCGAACAACAATGTGACAGGGGACATCCCTGTCTTGTTCCCCTTTCTACAGGGAAGTCTGCGAATTTGTCTCCATTCACCTTGACTGCAGCTAATGCGTTCGTATACAGCAGCATTACCCATCCCCTGAAAATGGGCCCAGAGCCAAATCGCAGCGTCTACTGATAGCAGTACTTGGGGCTCTGAGTGTCCACACACTGCTTCCATCCAATTGGAAAGTCTGCAGAAATTCAGCCTTGTTGACCTCTTGGGCATGAAGCCTGATTGATCTTGGTGGATGAGGGACGTTCTGACCATTGCATGGCAAGTATTGTTGCTAAAAATATTGAGAAGGGAGATCGGACGATAGGAGTTGCACTCCATGGGGGGTTTCCCGGCTTTCGGAATGACAGCTATTGTGGCTCTACGGAGACCTCTCTGGAGTGTGCCCACTTAATTTGCTTCCAGGAACATATCGAGGAGGTATATCAAGGTTCTTTTTAAGAAGTTCTACGGGAAGGCCATTTGGCCCAGGCGTTTTTACTGACTGAAGCTTAGTAACTGCTGCTTTGACTCCTGACAATGTAAAGGCATCTTCGCGGAAGTCATGGTCCTCCCTCGACTATTGAGGTACTCTTATCCCTTCTAGGTTTGCTGCTATTTGAGGTGTCTCTGCAGAGGACTGTGCACAATAGAGCTCAGTAGAATCTAGCACTTTCACTGGCTATCTCCTAATCAGTGGTGCAACTAGAACCTGTGGCTTCCTGAATTTTGTACACCCAATGAGCCTCTAGCTCACGCCTCCCCAGCCAGGCAAGCAGTCTGCCTACCTTAGCTCCCATACGCAGGCACATACAAGAGAAGCTGTGTCTCTAAGGCCTGGGTTTTTACCTCCTCGCATGCCAGCACATGATATTCCCTACGCAGAATCGTTAATCTACATTGAGCTTTCAGGTCTGTGTCAGTCCCAGGACCCCTTTCTAAGTCACGTAACCGCTGCTCTATAGACTGTAGTTCCCTTGCAGCATTTTTCTTCTTGTGTGCTATAATGTTATGAGCCTTTTCTCCAAGAACTGCTTTGTACGCTTCCCATGGTGTGATCGCTGTTGTGACAGAGTGTCTGTTTTCACTAAAGTAGAACTCTGTCTCTATTTTTATCTGTTATACAGTTCTGCACCAGAATTTTTTTTGTTAAACAAGAACCTATAATTTTATACCTGATTCAAAAAAATCAACCAGAACCCCATCTGGGCCAGAGGCTTTGCCAAAAGCAGAGAGATTTAAGTCCCTTTCCACTGCCCCTACTTTAGTAGGCAATAATAATGGGACAGGAGGTGGTTCTACTGGATGGGCTTCACTATTCACAGGTTCCGGTGCTACAGACTGAAATACTCCTTTATATAGAGTAATCCATTCCACTTCAGGAATAAAAAAATTCAGGTTTGGTATTATCGAAATTGGTTAAAAAAAAAAAAAAAAGACAATTAACCACCTCCTAAAACTTAGCATTATTTTTTGTGGAGGCTGTTACAGTTAAATCCTCCCATGCTAAGGCCCTTATTTAATCTTTCCTTGTCTCCACAATAATCTCATAATCTTTCCTGGCCAAACGGACCTCGTGCCAACATCTGGGGTAGTATTAAGGGCATTTTAACAACTGTTTGTAGGCCCTGGAGCATACCTTGTTAAACCAACGTTTTATAGGGGTAGGCTGAGGAGTATTTTGAGAAGAGAGGGCATCATTAATTGCAGTACACAAACACTAAAAGCATCCAGGACTGCCTGGGTAGAAGACGCTTCAGACAAACACAATTCAATAGAAATAATATTTTCCTGTATGATTTTTTGAGAAAAGGTAAGGGGATTAATGTGATCCCATTTAAACCTCAGACCATTGCTCTTATCAAGAGACCACTCTGATTTTGGGGCTAAGGAATTATTAAGAAGGGTGCAAACGGAATTATGGCCGCTCGTACAATTTGATATAATATTATACTCTCACATTAAATGCTGCATGTAGGCTGAAATAATCAAAGTCAATGATACTCCCTTTTATCCTACCAGTGAAAGTGGGAATCACATTTGACATATCTCCCCAAGGGTCCAAATAAAATCAAATCCAATTTACATGGCAGCATACTCAAAGCATCACACAAAGGACCATGTTTAAAATGAGTCCTATTCATGTCCTCTTAATCCCACATAGCACCACAAACGTGAGACTTCGCTGAATCAAATTACTGAATATTGAAATCTTCCACGCAAATTGCAATTATTTTCTTCCATACAGTTGATAAAAAACTGTCCATGAAATCTTCAAAATCTTTTATTACTCCAATCACCTTATTGCTTAAAATATTATTATAAAAGTTTACTAAACAATAAATCCCACCTACCGCCAAAAGAAACCATAGAAACCAAAAACTGCCGATTGGGCCACACAACAGAAAAAAATAGCTTTTCCAGACTTTATGAAACTTAGGTAGCAAGACCACACCTAGGTCTACCAGCCACGGATATAATGGCCGGGTGGGCCATGGAAGAGAAGCCATTCAGATCAATCGAGCCCACCACCCAAGTCTCTAGTATACAGATCACATTGTGGATGCAGACCACATTCAGCCAATTCTCATTTTGGAGTTTTCCCCTAGCATCTGCAACATTCCAATACATAATCCTCAGCCCCCCTTGCACCACCTCCCAAAATTGACTAACATAAGGGGGTGGGGGGCAACTGTTCTGGCATCGAACATGCGGTTTAGCCCTTCCTCCCTGTTTTGCCATTCTGATTCCTTCGACACAGGAGGGTGGAATAAATACCTCTTGATCTCTATTTTCCGAGTTTATATTCCCCTGTCACTTCCAGTTTCCACAGAAGAGATCCTCGGTCATTCATCTAACAGATCCATGGAAGCAAGAGGGCTAAATCTGTTTCCAGACCGGATATGCAGATCTTTTCCACTATTCAAAGCCACCCGAGGTCGAGGATCAACAAAAGAAACATTCTGCAGTGCCTGATTTATAGGACGATAAAAAGATTTTCATCTGACTTTGTTTCATCCCTCCAGCTCTTACTCTGGCATGAATGTCCCCCACCAACCTTGGGTTACAAAAGTTGATAATTATATCTCCTGAAGTTACATGAGGTAAAGGACCACTTCTGCCACCCCAATGTGCCATAATTCTCTCCTGCTTTAAGTCCGACCTTCCCAGCAAATTTTGTGTTAGCCACTGATTCACCTTATTTATTAAGGCCTGAGTTGACTCAGCTGTGTTATCACCTAAACGTGGAACATTTGACAAAACAGATACATATGGGCATGCTGCTGGAGGGAGAGGTATCACTGGTAGCTTTTGTTTTTGCCTTCGCTGGACCAGGAGGACTTGCCAATTCACTCAGTGGAGCCAACCCATTTTGCGGAGACTCCAGGGTGGCCTGAGGCTGACTTGGAACATTTGCA